>NC_139940.1:32900592-32905592 GCF_963454915.1 Gymnoscopelus microlampas | reverse complement strand
TTTATTAAAGTCAGTATGTTAGTATGCAGCCAGCATGTGGATGCAGTGCAGTAAAGTGTTTTATGATGCGAGGGTCCACCATCAGTAACACCTCTGCAGTGCTCCCATGGCTCTTCTCTTCTCTTCTCTTCCCCACACTGCTCTGTGAATAGACTTTCACTAGACTTATCCCCAACAAAGACCAGCACCCAAATGACAGACAGGGGCACTATGGGCCAGGAGGCAGCTAGTCCATGGCTAACCTCTTTGTTTTCACAGTCCTAAAAACAACTGGCTTTTGTAAACCGAGGGCCATAGGATGGACCTATCTGATGGAATAACTGATATGGACACAAGGACATGCTCAGCTCAGTCCTCTCTGAGACCGGGAGGTCAGGGTTTAATCTCTGTGCTAGTCATACCATAGACTATAAAAATGCTATACCCTGCTTGGCTCTCAGTATCAAAGGTTGGATTGGGGGTATAAGTCCCTGCGACATACTAGCATCATCCTATCCAGGGGGTGTACTTGCACATCAAGCAGCCTCGCTAAGAAAACAGGAGATAGGCTCCTGACATAGGGGCCACATGGCTCAGGAAACGTTAGTCCCAAGGTCGAGGGAGAGCTGCCGAGAACTTCTGGGAACTCAGATTAGTCCCACTCCCAAGGCTACTTACCCATAGACATACACTGTAAAATTGTCATTATTTTACCCCGCGTTACAAGTGTTACAAATTAACACTGAGGATTTTACGGTGTACTCAAAAGAGTGAGTTTTACAACTTGACAGTATAGTTGATTTACAATAGCATTTCTAGAGAGAATGATTTCACACCAATTTAATGTGTTAAGCCAAATTTAATCACACCAACTATTTTCATATTTTAGTAAGGCTCCTTGGTGTCTCAGTATCTAATTCTTCCCGCAAAATGAGCGGGCGAGAGAGAGGGGGAGAGAGGGGGGGGTGGGGGGGGGGGGGGGGGGGGTGGTGCAGAGAGAGGGAGCAAGAATAAAAGATTAAGTATTGGCTGGTTTCAAGTTTGTATCTGCTCTCAATTTAGGATGCACTGCTCCTAGCCAGTTAATTGTAGGGCCTCCCTCCATTCCAAGCAAACAACACAGAACCACATCTGAATCAGGACTCCACCCTTGAATGCATATATAGATGGAATACTTTACATAGATTCTGTATAGGAATAGCTTCTATTTTCATCTCTGCCGAATTGCTATGGGAATAACAAATAACTGGGTTAGATATTGAAAACAAAACAAACTAAGATTCCACCCACACATGGGCTAGTGAATGAGAGAGACAGAGACGAAGAGAAAGAGAGGGACACAAAGAGAGCGAAAGTGTGACTGACAGACAGCCCCAGGCCCCAGTCTCTGCACCGTTCAATCTCACCCAGTAGGGGTCACTGCACACTCTTATCAAATAGATAGTTTTGCGATGTGTAAGAAGGTTTTCAATTGCACCTGAGTCTGAGTTTCTTTGTGTTTACAATTTAAAGCTTTGAAAATGTATCTTCCCCATTCTATCAGTACTTTTAACAACAGTCTGGGGAATTAATGTTAGAGAGGAAAATTGTAAACGAAGAAAATCCATACATTTCCTCTCTGGCTCTCTCCTCCATTATTTAGAACTCAATTTCACCTGAGTCATAGTTTCTTTGTGTTTAAACTTTGAAAATGTATCTTCCACATTCCACATCAGTATTCTTATCAAATGGGAATACGTTTTAGAGCGGATAATTGTAAAAAATAAATCCATACATCTCTCCTCTAACAGGACTAATATGTTTTTTGTTTGTCCAACAAAAAAACCCACAGCTACAACAACTACAACTTATCCATCAGTCCAGTGCCACGAGGAAAAGCTAAAGGAATCCATATCAGCAGTGTATGTTCCTGAATCCTGAATCCTGACCCTCATACCCCCATCATCCAATTGCATTTGAATCCATATTGACAGTCTGTTTAAATATTAAATGCTCATGGGTCACACTGCTCTCTCTCTCTCTCTCTCTCTCTCTAAGCCTTCTTGGATGGAGTGGGTGGGTGAGGTAATCGATAGAAAAAAAGACAGATCACTAGATTATCCGCTCATCCGACGAGATAGCATTTCCACTGATGGAAGCTGCAGCTTACTGGTATTTAACATAATATCAGATATTCTTAAGTCCGTATAATCAAAATACAATATGTATATGCTGATGGAATAGAGGATATTATATGTGGATGAGGCGCTCTATTTAGCTGAACGCGGTGCGATGTACTGTATGTGTAGCACTACAAACTGTAGGCAGTGTTGATTTGGCCGACTAAAGCTATGAGGACAAATGTTCGTCTGTTTTTTCAATGACAAAAACTAAATAAAAACTAAGCTATGATGACTACAACTAAGACTAAATATATATAGACAATTTCGTTAACAAATAAAAACTAGACTTAAATGGCAGGGAGGAACTAGTGGAGAAGAGATCCAGTAGAACTAAGACAAGTAATTTTATGCTTGGTTGCGCTCGGGTGTTGTACTCTGAAAATAGCAGATCTACAAGCTCACAACGCGTCGCGACGCGTTGTGGGCTTGTAGATCGGCTATTTTCAGCATGCAACCAAGTGTAAAAATCAGCCATTACGACGACTAAATCAACTGTAGATTTAGTCGACTATAATCTTATAATATTTAGTCAACTAAAACTAGACAAAAACAAATCAGGTGACTAAAATATGACAAAAACTAAATGGAATTTTATTCAAATGACTATGACTAAAACTAAATCAAAATTTGCTGTCAAAATCAACACTGACTGTAGGCCCTTGAGAGGATGAGCTACTCATGGATTCAAGGAATGGCAAATGCTTGTCTGTGAAGCGGGTCAAAAACAAACCACTGAGCCAAATGCTCACTCACCATAGCCATCATCACTGACTGCCGCCTTCAAGTCCATCTCACAATAGACTAGGTTCCAGTAAATGCCAGACGGCCGGACAGTATTTATTATCCATGGCAATGAATTGTCCCGCAATTTGCATATTTTGAGTTTGCCCTGGGTTTTTATAGTTCCGCTTGACTCCCCTGTGGGAAGTGGCTGCCTGGTACAGCAGATCCAAAAAACACACATTTAGACAACCATTCAAAGTGAGTTTTATGTCATGAGCCGAGTCATGTAAAACCCCTCAGCTCCAAAATGCAACTTTTACAGTAACTATGTGGCCTGACTGACTTGCAGAGGATGAATTGTAGAAGCCATTCATGCAATTGCATTCAACCACATAGATATTGTATGTGGATTCCTCAAATAAATGTTACGCTGTTTCCTTTAATTCTCCTCTGTGCCCTACTTGATGCTACAGGTACAGCAAAGTTAATAGCAATAATATCCTCTGTTTACCCCCTCTGAAGATGACAGGCAGTGCCGTGTAAACACAAACCCTTGCAGTAGACAGAGTGAGAGACCAAGCACATGACTCACACATGCATTCATTAGTTCGCTGGCAGACCAAAAATAGCTCATTACCCAGAGTGATGATGTCATAGACAAGTGGCTCTTGAGTGCAGAACAGAGTTTAGCAGAAGCGTAATGTACGTTTCTAACCACAGACATAGAAATGCATTACTTATACTTAAGAAGGACACATTCCAGTCTTTTTCCCCCTTAAAAATAAGAAACTAATGTGGGAGATGTGAGCAAAAGGGGTGGTAAGCTAGTGCTAGTCACGTTATCTGCTGACTTGTCTATAGTGTATGTATACTGTTTGGGTGCATTTCTCCTTTCCGACATGTCGCCTTTCCGACGTTGACTAACCCTATACCTAACCCTAACCCTAACCTTAACCGCACGCGGAAGCCACTAGTCGGAGTGGTGAGATGTCGGAATGGAAGGAGCACCCCATACTGTTTCCACAAGTTTCCTAGGGCATCGTGGGCATCACTTCCTGTTGATTTGATCCCTGATACCTCCCATCTCCAAGGGAGGCGGGAAGTTCCATACAGCTGAAAACTTTGGCTTCTGATTGGTCTGTGGTGCGGGGCGGGACAAAAACACCAGTGTTATCGTTGGAACAACATCCAATCAGCAACGACGTTGCCTACGTAACATATGTAGTTCCAGTGTAGTTCTGCAAAACAAGTCAAATAGGACTGAGAAGCACAGTGAGAAAGAAAAATCCACCGAACGTAGTAAATCAGGCTACATCCCAGCTCATAGCGCATAGCGCGGCACTCGGTGCCGCGCTATGAGCTTGTAGATCTGCTAGCCAAAGATTAAGATATCTTAAAATGACACACAGATGCGTTCCCGGTCTTAAAGAGTAAAAAAAAAGAATGTACATAAGTCAGCATATTCCAGCACCAGTGAACCTTCAATGAGGAATAATAAGACCATCAAAGAGGCTAGAGAGCATCATCATATGGTGTATGGTTCCCTGTCTCAGATCCGAGCATCCTTCATAGATCTTGAGTCAGTGAAGGTCCAACATGCACACAGTCACAACCACCACCATCCCCCCACCACCCTGCCCCTCCCTGCTGCAGCCATCTCTGGACACCCATTGGCTGAGGACAGGGGAGAGGTGGATGGCAATTGGACGGGTGATGGAGTGGAGAACCTTCCTTATATGCATCACTGCTTTATAGGAACACACATGGGGAAAGGAGGAGAAAGAGAAGGACAGAGAGAAGAGGAGAGGAAGAGAGGAAGAATGGAGACAGAGAGAGAAAGAGGGTAGAGAAGATGGAGACAGAGGAAGGAGATAAGACAAAAGAGAGCAGAGAGATGCTGTAGGCAGGAGGATGAGAGGACTACAGATACATTGGGAAGATACTTTTGGTTATAACGTGCCTCCTTTCAGCAAAACAATGTATTATAGTCCAGAATCACCTCCATTAAGTCCAATGTAAACACATGGAGAATTATCGTTCAGCCCAACTGTCTTCAAACAGAGAAAAGATCCTTACGACATGTGAACAGATGGAGTGTGTGTGTGTGTGTGTGTGTGTGTGTGTGTGTGTGTGTGT
>NC_139940.1:32893092-32895592 GCF_963454915.1 Gymnoscopelus microlampas | reverse complement strand
TACACATGGCTAGCCTAGAAACAATGTATGCTCAACCCTGGTGAGAAGAAACACATGCATGCTTGAATATGTGCATTTGCACACACAAACACAAACACAAACACACACACACACACACACACACACACACACACACACACACACACACACACACACACACACACACACACACACACACACACACACACACACGTGCAAGTGCACATAATGCATATACCGATGCATGCTTAGAGACAATTTTCTCACTTTGGCTTGCAGCACACGCCATGTTTAGACTGTGCTAGGTCAGCTAATAACTAATTGAAAAATGCTTCATAAGTCCGAGGGGACTTCGCACACCTGCAGTTTCATGGTAAAGTACAGTACCACTGCACACACAGTTTGCTAAATAAGGGCTAAATTCAGTAGCTAATTAACTGTGGTGTGAATAATTAAAAGTGAACATCCGTAGTGCAATCACACATTAATGACCAAAAAGATACCTTTGTAAGGTAAAAGATTTCAGGTTGTGAATGTGAACTTGTGTATGGGTCATTTCACAAATTAACCGTATGAGCCCTAGCATCCCTATTCTAGACATGTCATAATAGGGGAACATTCGCCCCACTATAGACCCCTGGGGGCTGGGGGACACCCCTCAATGAAGTGCATCAGTCACAATCCCAGTGGTATTTTATTTTATACTAGGCTGAAACTAGGAAACAGATTAATAAGATGTGTCTTTTGATGCCCTAATAATTGACAATAACCTGGTCAAAGCCAGGTACAGTGCTATGATATTTGCATATTTGTAACAACTCCATTTGGTACACATCCAACCCTTCTGTATCATCTCTACTGCCACTATGTCCTCTATAAAAACAAAACACAAATTCCACATTAAAAATGTAAACCTTTTCATGTCCTCATCCTTGCTCACAAGCATTATTTGCTGCCATGAGACAGTTTTCCTTGGCACACGCTGCGCCAAGCCTTTTAACTTAAATCCAGTGGTGTAAAGTAACTAAGTACATTTACTTAAGTACAATTTTGAGGTACTTTTACTTTGCTGGAGTATTTCCAATTGTCTATACTTTTACTTCTACTCCACTACATCTCAGAGGCATCACGACGCGTTGTGAGCTTGTAGATCTGCTATTTTCAAACATTTTAGTACTTTTACTTTTGGTACTTTAAGTACATTTTGATACCAATACTTTTGTACTTTTACTCAAGTACATTTTGAATTCCGGACTTTTACTTGTAACAGAGTTACATTGCAGTATTGATACTATTACGTAAGTAAAACATTTGAGTACTTTTTCCACCACTGCTTAAATCACACTTTCTGGTCTCCAAAGACTTGCAGTGCATTTTATTCCAGGGGAGATTAAGTCGAATAATCAGGAGCTTGGCAAGCAGCCCCATGTTCAGTTAGGATAATCCACGCACAAAACCCAACATGCCACTTCACTGCTCTGCTTTCATCCAAAATCAACTTCCTCTAGAATGGCTGGGTGTATTTTTAGCGTGTGCACGGTGGTAGTGGTGTTGGGGACACGACCCCGTCAGTTCATGGTTACTATAACTGATGCCACACAGCCTAATGGGATGAGACTCCAATGTGGCACAGCTATCATGGAACACAACAATTCACTTCAAATGGACATGGTGCTCTTGACTGTTTGACTCTCTATCTCTCTGTGTTTCTCTCTCACACAAAAAAACTAACAAATATTTTCTATCTCTTTTAGCATGGGTGAACTAAGGACTGTTTTAGGAAATGACAATGCTGAATGTACTCCAAACCAATTCCTGCTGTTCTCAAACAAAACGCTGTTTATGGAGATTTGATACTTCCCTAAAGACAAAAAGCTCAACCTCTCTCTTTCAACTGGAATTACATCTGACAAGACGAAGATGATTACTTAAAACCCATATCACAATCATCAGCGGTATTTCAGACAGCACAATGGCAAGTGCAGTGACTGAATTGACAAGTGAGCATTACAATGAATTACACAGCCATTTCCTGCATGTCGGGAGGGAATTTCCACATTGATGTTTGAATTGAAAGACTGTTATAGCTAGAAAGAGCACATACCTGAAGTTTGACCAGGGCCATCCAGTTTGGGTTCACATTTCGGGAGGGTGCAATCTGGTGACAGAAGGAGAGACCAACGAGAAAGAGAGTGACTGTTAAAAACAAAAATAAAAGAAAGGCAAAGAGCGGTGAAAGGTTCCGTCCCCGTGCTGCTGTGTAAAGCCCTTGTCTCAGCCTTCACTGTAACTGTGTGTTAGAATTCAAAGCCTTCGTGATTACAGAGTGCAGATGAGAGAGATCAGACCACGAGCAGCACTTTGATCAGAGTATCTGGATAGTCCCCGAGATTAAACAGCATTATTAGACATGTTGTGGCCCTATGGAAGCACACACACACAAACAAATACACACACACGCACGTACGCACGCACGCACGCACGCACACACGCACGCACGCACACACACACACACACACAC
>NC_139940.1:32768092-32890592 GCF_963454915.1 Gymnoscopelus microlampas | reverse complement strand
CATATTGGCCAACATACTGTATGAATTTGGTGTCATCAAAGGCAAATGCATCAACCCCACAGCAAGCCTTTCTTAATGTTGGTAGAGTAATCCGTGTGCTCCATATGTTCCCTAAACAAAGATTGAGAGAGAATTCAAACACTAAAGCACCTCAGTGCTACAAACCACATATAAGACCCCTATATTATTATCACACATGTGCCTTTATTTTCCCTGGGAGAGGGCGGTGATAAAAGTACACAGAGGGTGATAAGCACACGCACACGCTGGTCAGCTGCCATATAACCCTTCCCCAGGCTAAATCCGTACCTCTATGTCTAATACGGCAGATGATCAATCAGTTTTAAAACGTTTTTTTTTCTAAACATTTGCTAAAATAGCTATTTTAGCTATTTGTCATACCATACGACAAAATATAAAGGGCTTAAGTGGTAAAGGAAAGGAACTCATGTCCAACCTAGAGGAAACTCAGCAAACCCACCAAACAGTTACTGTGGATGGTTTGGTTAGATCCACGGCTGAGGAGGAGGCAATGGAGTTTATCTGGGTGTAAAGAAAACACAGAGCAGAAAACACGGCCGCTGACAACTCACAGAATGGCAGCGAAATGGCATGTTTTCATTTTCAGCCTACTCCGCAGGGAAATCACAGAGAGAGACTCTGCCGTTTTGTGCACCAGGGCACTGAGGGCAGTTCCTTGTAGACATTAATGTAAATCTATTCATTCAATTAAAGTGTTGATCAAATGCTATTTTCTCGTTGTCTTTGCGATTAAATAAGGCTATGGGTATGTCGTTAGCAACAAATTAGTGCCTGCATTCCTCGTTACCCCTCGATGACAGTCCGCCATGCGGCAGAGCAACTGATCCAAAGAGAAGCATAAAGAGAGACAGACAGACAGGCCTAGGACGTTCTTATGCAACCTCAAAGAGCTGTGTGTGTGTGTGTGTGTGTGTGTGTGTGTGTGTGTGTGTGTGTGTGTGTGTGTGTGTGTGTGTGTGTGTGTGTGTGTGTGTGTGTGTGTGTGTGTGTGTGTGTGTGTGTGTGTGTGTGTGTGTGTGTGTGTTGGAGCCCCTGGGGGCCATGGCTGCATGTGTCTGTGACTGCTGTTCCGAATAGCTAGTCTTTAAAGGAATACAGAGCATCCTGGGAGGCCTACGGCTTCAGGTACTAGATCCAGATGTGTGGGCTGTGTTTTAAGTAGTAGGGAGAGGGAGAGATGGGGAGACGAGAGGAGAACAGCGTGAGACACTGGTTCCCGGTGTTTATTGAGAGATTAGGATTTCCTAACTTACGAACTCTGTTTAGCTCTAATAACTTATTTTAACCGTTTCTGTTTTATGTCATGAATGTGAGAGGGGATGACAAGCAGATGAGCATAGTACCTCAGCTCCGCTCATGTTTTTATTTCTACTTTCTTGCAGGGAAAAGAGTGGGAGGTGGTGATGAAAAAGGGAGAGAGTGGGCGTGTGCGGTGGAGTGATAGGGGATTCTCTTTATCAGATTTGAAGGAGGCACGCGGACCAGCCCACAACCCATTTTTATGACCTGCAATCGTCCCATCCATCCATCCATCCATCCATCCATCCCTCCCTCCTTCCCTCACTCCATCCTTCCATCCCCCTCTACTGTGCTTCCATGGCCCGGGGCGACGAGGGTGGGAGGTTGGTGATTTATACCTCTGTGTGTGTGTGTGTGTGTGTGTGTGTGTGTGTGTGTGTGTGTGTGTGTGTGTGTGTGTGTGTGTGTGTGTGTGTGTGTGTGTGTGTGTGTGTGTGTGTGTGTGTGTGTGTGTGTGTGTGTGTGTGTGTGTGTGTGTGGTAATGAAGCTGTCCCCCAGGCTACACTTACTATCCATACAGACACATTACCAGCCTATTGGAATTCCTGGTTATTGACCATCAGGCTACAAGTCAATATCCTTAGTATGTATGGTGGTGTGTCCATCTGTTCCCTTTCCAACCACACTGACTGACACAGCGTGGTCATTTTCAGCAGCTGTTTATCACCTGACTATCAGTAGTAGGTCAAAACATTGTTCACTGACATGCGTTAGCAAGAAATACCCTTATATTATTCACTGTCCAGTTTTATAGTAGAAAAGGATCTCTGGGATGGAAAGATGCCTATTAATGTGGTCATTTCCACCAGTGGCCAAAGACAGTATTTAGTGCGGCCCCAATCAGGATTTTTGGGACCGATCACTGGAAACCGAATTGTCTTTTTAAATTATTTATTTACTCCCTGAGTAGAAAATACATTCATCTCATTATAGCTCAACTAAATGAAGCAGACATAAGTATATTTACAAACAATTATACTGTAATGTTGTAAGTCACTCAGAGCATTAGCTACTGTAGTATGCCTAAAATGTAAATTAGAGCAAATAAATGATCAATATTTTGGTGTAGTGTTTTCTTTCTCTCACGCTATCTACCCAGAGTCTGTGAGAATGCCCAAAAGGTCAAGAGTCACTGGTGAGATTGATCAGTTCTGTCAGTCAGTGAAAGAGCCTTCAATAAAGTCCTTCCCTTGTGATTGTCTTCAGTAGATATATACGGTAGATGATTTAGATACTGTAGTATGAACAGTATGTTGTTTACTTGTAGATAGATCTTAAGTTTGTTGTATGATTATGGCTGCTGGCTATCCTAGTTACTTGGTACCAATCTCTCTCTCTCTGTGTGTACGTGCATGCGTGCGTGCGTGCGTGCGTGCGTGTGTGTGTGTGTGCGTGCGTGTGTGTGCGTGAGCGTGTGTGCGTGCGTGTGTCTGTGTGTGTGTGTGTGTGTGTGTGTGTGTGTGTGTTCTGATGTGATTGTGCTATTATGTTGTGGTATAATTAAACAAACATTGACATTACTATGGTCTATTGTCTATGGAAAAATGTAATTCAAGGTGGACTATCCACTTTCATATATACAAAAAAAAAGAGAACTAAAGAAAAACGTTTTTCTTTAGTTCTCAGTTCCTGTGCTGTACATACGGGCACAGGCCATTTTAACAGTGCGTGCAGTGCCAATCTGGGCTTATATTCTGTAACTCTGACCAACTGGCAATTAGGCCGTCCATGGATATAGCAGTAAGGTTTCGTCGTCCTCATAGAGTAGGGTGCATTATGCAGGGTGCACTCCACCCAAGCCTCAGCTCTGTAATTTGAAGGGCTGTTTGTTGCTCCATCTATGTCATGTCCTCTCTCTCTCTCTCTCTCTCTCTCTCTCTCTCTCTCTCTCTCTCTCTCTGACTTCTTCTGCTATCTTGCTAGCCGACTATCTTTGAAAAAGGTATCTCCGATATCATAGTTTATCTGTCTCTTGCTGTTCTTCACTCTTCCTTTGTTAATGTCTCATCTCCGCGTTTCATCAACACTGCAACAACAATGGTATTGTTGCCATACATCATAGGTGTCCTTAGAGCATGTGCTGTTTCAGTCCTCTCCTCCTTCATGTGATTATGTAAGACCTGTGTTTCTGCTTGGGTAACCTAGAGATAATGTTAGGTCATAATGCTTGGCTAACTATTACCGTGTTAGACGATAATACAGCATCCTCCCCTCTCTGTGACTGTGCTCCCATGCCTGCCTACATGGGCACAGGGTACTGGGTTCACTTTGAGCTCAAAGACTCGCTGTGCTGGTCAATACTAAAACTGCTGTAATGCAAGCTTCATTGATCAGACTCAGGCCATTCAATATGATTAAAATGTATATATGTATGTAACACACATGTATGACCCATTTCTATCATAGTAAAAAGAAAGATGTATTTTTCACATTATATATTTTGCATTCACTCTAAATGGATCTTGCACATTCATGCTAACACACATGCAGCCCAGCACTCGGTAAACCTTCTATTCCTCTTAAGACAGAACCACAATATGAATGGGCACAGTAATTTAATAACATACATTCCTGCCCATCAGTTATTCTCCTGGTAGAAAAACACAATTATTTAACATTGCAGACTGCCAAAACACCCATAAACGTATATAGGAGCTCGAGGCGCCTGTCTGCGATATTGGAGACTGGACAGGAATAGAAGCCACTTTCACATAGTAAACACTAGATCTTTGTAGGAAACCAATGCCCGGCTAAGCCACGGGTGGTATGACTGATGACCAGACCAGTATCTTATGACCGATGCTCTTATGAATGAACTCTGCCTCTCCTATGCAGACAAGTTGTCTTCACAGTTATTTAATACTATATGCTGCCAAAGGTACTCTTGCTTTTACATCAATCACGATTCACAGCACAGTTCTTTCTGGTAGGTAGCATTGCCCCACAAAATAGCACTGTATATACCTCGTAATGGGCCCTGTGACTGCATTAAAAGTTCAAGCTGTCCATGAATTGTTGTTTATGATGGGGTAGTTAAAATTTTATTTTTAGTCAAGACCATGTTTCCATGTCCATGCTCATGTTTGATCTAAACATGTAATGCATTTAAAGATAGGCGATTAAAAGCAAATTAACTCATACATGTATTTTATTCTAGGGTGAAATGTGATTATTACCTGACGATTTAGGTCATATGAAGCTAGTGGCTGTAGTGTGGTATGCTATGAATAGAAGAAAACAGCCGTACTACTGCACCAGCTTATTACAGGATGCAGGAGTATAGAATGCTGCTCAGAAATGTTTCATCTATTCACTTTCAGAGTCGTGCAAAGGCAGAAAGACTGCATAAAACCGAAACACCCCCCATGGTTACTTCCAGTTTTCAGATCTTGGTGAAATAATCCACTGAAAATAGTTCTGTCAAATAACTTTTTCATTCATCTTTCCAATCATATTAGACTGACATGTGACGTGAAGGTGTCATGCATCCTTTGTTTTTATGATGTTCTGACAATCTGAATATTTTAGACTGGAGATGCCACTTGATGCTGAACCTGGTATTACCTATTGTACCTTTTGTAATTAGTACAGCTTGAGACTATGATGTGAGGTTCAACCTATCTACCGGTATGTATATGGTTGTGTGCCAACGGCAGAGAACTGCTCGGCCACTATCGTCAGTGTCTGATGTACAGTATATCATATGATATGAATTCATGCAATAAACTTCTAACTTAGAAATAGTCAAGTGGTGCCGACTCAGTTTGCCTCAACTGATCCAGAATTCCCCAATAATTTACTGCCACTTTCCTCATGTCCCATTAAAGATTCTCCCAGTGACGTGGTATCATGCTGTGTGTGGGCTCTCAGTAGCAGTCAGCAGGATACCATTGAGCTATGAGGCCTCACTCAGGAAAAGAGTGAGAAGAAGTAAAACATGTTCAAACTTTGAATTATGTTGGAAGGAATGTGTTTCATTCCGTCTTATTTCCCATATCCAAGTCTGAGAGTTGCCAAGAATGCTTACGAGTGCATCTCAATTTCACGTGGTACGATTTCTGGATGATAATTTTCGAATCGGGCCTTTAAAAGCCACAGCATGAGCAACCAGGGAGTGTGACTCAGTGGACGAACTGTGCTCCACGGCAACAGTGTGGGACGCAAAGATGGAGTGCCATCTGTTCACATCAGCGATCCTCCTGAGATTAATCAAGACGAGAGGAGAGGCATTTTCAGGAGCTAATATGGACAGACTGCCTCGTGGGATTGTTACGGGTCCAAGTTTTGCATTAATCTGAAAGATGTTTTGCTAACTAGTGTGCTGTTCTTTTCTTTTCCATTTAGTGTCCTGAGGGGTGGAGCCTAATGACCTTGATCTCAGCTTAAACCACCCCTGCTGTAATCTTCAGCACCCACCTGTGTGATTGAGCCTGGCTCTATTTAAAAGGCAGTTCAGTTAGTATACAAGTTACGATATCAGTCACTCAGGTGTCCATTAATTCATCTTTCGATTAACTAACAAGCTCCCCCATGACAGCCACCTCGTTACACAGTGATGCATCCAAAACCTCATCCAACCAGGCAGCATTAAGTCAGTCAGTCAGTCAGTCAGTCGGTTCATTAGCTGGTCAGAATTTAGACAGAATGGCAATCTGTCAGCCAGCCACCCATCCTCACAGCCACCCAACCAGCCAATCAGTCATTTGTAGTATTTTACCAAGGGATTCTTTTGGTCTCTGAACTTCAGTTAGTAATTAGAGCACTACAGTGCACCCACACGCACGCACGCACGCACGCACGCACGCACGCACGCACACACGCACGCACGCACACACACACACACACACACACACACACACTTAACGGTTTGGAAGCAACATAGCTGAGCAGCTGTGAGCGAAGACTTCAACACTTGACAAACCAGCAGCAATTAGGTAGCCTGCTGGAGGGGTTAAAGAGAGTGAGGTGGCCGCGTTTACAACTCCTACACAGTAAAATCCTGTTCATTAAAGACACTGAGACACTCTTGGAGTTGCAAATGGATATAATAACACTTATTTAGTGTGTATAGAGAATAAGTAACTGAATGACTGATTGAATGGATGAGCGAATGAATGGTTAATAGTGCATAGTTGAATGGAAGCAATAGATCTATATATCTTGATATATAATGAAATGCATTGAAATGGATGAGATACAAAAATCCTGTTATAACTCACTTCCTCCTGACTAGCTACTAATGGAAAGATGGCAAGTAAACAAGTTCACAGGACTTTTTTGTGTTATCCTTATAGCCTAAATGTCTGTGCTTTTTACATTTCTGACTAATAAAGTATTCAATCAATCAAATGGCTGTTAGAAAAGTCATGCAGGCTATGTTTGGACTGATGGATGACATGGATGGAATTAAGCTCAATTGACATTATGTATGCACATATTTTACTCTACTCATATCAGGAATATTTGGAATATCTGACCTGTTTTTCTTGTTATTACTTTCTGTCTCTATTCTTCTTCTCTTTCCTGAAAACAGCGATGATGGTAGCTTGTACGGAAATGTTTTACCCATTTTTCTTTACACCTCTAAACCTGTGATGTGACAATGAAGTCGAAGTTGATGAAATGATGAAGAGAATGTGTACGTTTGACCACATGAGCAAAATGTCGTCAACACTAGGCCATCAGCTATATGTGCTAAGTGTAAAAAACAGCATTTTCTTATTGCTTTTTCTTCATAATATCTTATAAAAGTTTCCTGCAGCCTAACCTATTTCTGTCTTCACCATGAATACTGTATGAGCTGCGTTTGCCGCTATATAAACATTCAAGAAATCCAACTTCACTGTGTGCCAACTTTCCAGCCTGATATAAAGCAGCTATAGGAAAATAAACTGGCACACACCCAACCAACCATCACAGAGACTGTAGCATTTTGAATACAATACATTTTGACAACATTCCTAACCGTCTGAGAGCAGAGGCAATTTCTACAGTAAAATATGTGTTTTTTTGTTTAATTAAACATGTATTAAGTGTGAGTATGCGTGTGCGTGTGGAATGCATGTGAGTGTGTGTGTGTGTGTGTGTGTGTGTGTGTGTGTGTGTGTGTGTGTGTGTGTGTGTGTGTGTGTGTGTGCGTGTGCGCGTGTGCGTGTGCGTGTGCGTGTGTGTGTGTGTTCCTCCACATGAGATCATCAGTGCAGACTGTGAGTAGCAGACCCTCAGGCACCAGGTGTCAAAAGACAAACAGCTGAGGGACAGCTGCCTGCTTCTTCTGGTCTACTCTGGTGTGCATCACAGTGGTGGTGGTCCCACACATTATTGAGACCTCTTCTTCCCAAACCAGAGTGCTCAACTGTGTCTTAAGCTGTCCTTGTAGGCTGCTTATGACCTGATAATGTGCATCAGATAAGGCTAAGCTAAAGCATGCGCTTGCGACTCTTAACCTAAATTAATCTGTTTTTGGTTTGGCAAGGAAATGCGCAGTGAAGTACCAACCAACAATGAGCTACAATAGTTATTAGAGTACTTAAAACAAAGCTGATCTTCATCTTTAATTTGCCATCTATTTAATTTGCTATCATTATATATATTTGATCTGCATCATTAGCTGGACCTGAGTCACATTCTGGAGTGGTGTGTAGTAGGACATAATGGACTACCTTGTGTTTATGTTTGGCAAGAGAGAATGGTGTAGCTATTTGTTATTGTGATGATGCCATCATATTAAGAGAAAGGCATGTGCTATTATTACCCACATCATGTGCTGATGATGATGATGATGGCCTGGCCTCTATCTGTGAGCATCAGATATGAAACCTACATACAATAATACTGCTGGCGTTTCATGCAATGAATTCTCCAATCGATTCAGTTTAAAGGAACAAAGTGTTCGGCTCGCAGGTCCAGACCGTCCAGCTGGGTTCGTGACGTATAGGTTGATGAGATACGTAGCCTATATAGCTACACTATATGCTTTGGGGGAGACTTCAACATTACACCATCACCCATGGCAATCCAAATGTGTCATTGTCAAAACGACATCGGGGACGTTTTATTTGGACGGTTGTCACAGAGGTAACAGGATAGGTGGACACTATAGGGACATCTGGGCACCTCGATGTAAAATTGGTTATTTTGACCAAAATGTTAAAATATATATATATATATTTGGAAAATTATTTTAAGTAAAGTAAAGTATACATTATTAGAACATTCTTAAACATTCGACAATTAAGGTCTAACATTTCTACAATTGCTATAAAACCAAACCTGTATATCCAGTCATTTTCATTTTGGGGCATAAACAATAAGTTGAAGGATGCAATTAAGTCTGATAATGATGTGCTATACAAGTTCACATCATGCATACTTTACATTACTTTTATTCTTTAACATTTTGGACAAAATAGACAATTTTACATCGAGGTGCCCAGATGTCCCTATAGTGCCCACCTATCCTGTATCCGTCACAGTAGACGCTGCATACGAACCAAATCAAACCCATTTGTTACTCCCAGAGTGTAGAGAATAGATGGAAACAAATGGACCGTTATTTGGTTCCATTCGCACACTCTCAGTGTTAAATGATTTCAGTGTAGTGTAATAATCGGGGAGGCACCTATATGCATCCACCACAATACACATCCGTTGGTGATCATCTTGACAACAATGTAAAACCGTCGGTGTGGTCGTTGTGAGCTGCCCACATAATGTGGCAGGCAGCTCACAACCAACACAGCGATGGTTTCATCTCATCATCGTGACTTTTATCTTTCTTACCGGATTTGAAAAACGCCGCTATGTCTGCGGCGTCCTTCGCAGCCTCATCCAGACCCTCTCCTGCGCTCATCGCTGCCTGCAATCACAGTAAATTATATCCACTGAGAAGAAGAAATCCCCAACGGTTTCGTTGTGTCAGTCAATGGGAAGAATGGCAACGGTCTTTCATTGAAGCGGCGTCTATATTAGTCTCTACTGTGTTATCATCATCACAGCAGCACGCAATGCAACAATACGTTGTTCTCCCCTCAATAAACGAGAAGAAACCTCCATTTTGGCCCCGACGAGAGAAAAAAATCTTACGACCGATCGGCGGGCGCTCCTCCCGAGTGGGGACGTGAGGGGGAGTGATGGCGAGAGAAGGAGGAGGAGGAGGAGGAGGAGGAAGGAGGAGGTGGGCTATTCCTTTTCAAAGGGAGGTGATGGTGGGGGGTGTGTGAGGGGGATATCCTGGGATTCCGTTTTGGGTTTGGTGCATTGTGCGACACAGCCCCTCTCAACGTCACAGCCATGCTGATGTGGTGCGAGTAGCCCGCTCTGCATCTGTATCATCAATAGGCCGCCTGAAATGTATAATAAAATACAATAAATAATGATTTAACGTGTTTTGAATTTGAGAAGGCAATTAAAAGTGTTGATCGATAGGTTCATACACAGGATATTTATCTCAGCTATATTCATTGGAGAGGCTGTGTAGGATGCTGGTGACGACAATATTGCCATGAAGTCATTTGCCCTACAATTCTAATTCAAGTCATCCTCCTCAGTGTGTGCAGCAGTTAATTCCTTTGTTGTGATGCACTGCTGCCATCTGTGGGTTGATTTGATCTGTCTCTCTCTCTCTTTATTGCCGTGTGTGTGTGTGTGTGTGTGTGTGTGTGTGTGTGTGTGTGTGTGTGTGTGTGTGTGTGTGTGTGTGTGTGCGTGTGCGTGTGCGTGTGCGTGTGCGTGTGCGTGTGCGTGTGCGAGTGTGTGTGCGTGTGTGTGTGTGTGTGTGTGTGTGTGTATGTGATTTATGATTATGATTGTGATCGAGCAGCACCAATCACTAACAATCTCATCATTGAATCACTGAATTTAAGTGGCAAACTTTAATACAACTTACAAGTGTTATGGGTAAATCAGAAAAAGATCCTGCTATTAAACTGCTCTGTTAAATTGTATAATATGAGCGTCTCTTATAGCCTACCCGTCTCAATAGATGGGTTAGATACTGGACTGAAGCTTCCAGGGGGCTGCTCATGTTGATATATGTAAAATGTGCTCCATGTAGACTACTGCTGGTGTGTTCCTTGTATGTAAAGATAGTTACTGATAAATGCAAGTACACGAAGAACACAAAAGGCAAGTCACAGTATAGAGATGTTTCTGAGATGTTCCTGTGTAAACTAAAGGAACCCTTGAGTAGCTATACTGAAATAAATAAAAAACCAAAACCGATGGGAGCTAAGCATTTGTCCTGTGTGAGGAATATGATATTACTGTATTGTTAATGATGCTTTTATTTGATTTATTCTTGTCTTTGGATAGGATGGTGAAAGCACATCCTTAAGACAACTTACACTTGATTTCTTTCTTTTTTAAGATGAATTCTTTTTTTTCTTTTTTTTTGGACAATTACAGACTTATAAGTTGTTAAACAGGCATGTAACTTATAATTAATTTTGAAGCTTCCAATTCATTAGGTCTTACATGTATTCTATACCAAAATGGAAGCAAGTCCCCACAACTGTTTTTGTAGCCTACATGCCTGACTGTACCTCGTGCTGTTTACATTTCTGACTAATAAAGTATTCAAAGTATTCAATCAGTTTTTTAATACTTATCCGAGGGATAGTATTGGAGACAACATCAGCTTCAAAACAGTCACTGTTAATGTGAGTAATGAAGGCATCACCAAAGAAAACACCATGGGTGAGGATGGTGTAGACCTTGGAGGCACTGACTTCTTTAAGTTTGAATCCATATGTGACGGTGGCCAGGTTGTCACATGTAACTTGCCACTTCTTTTTAGAATGCTGACACTCTTTACTTTGTCTCAATAATAAATAAATAACAATACACATTAAACTCACAACAATAAAATATCAGTTGCACGGTAAAGTGCGGGGTGCGTAATTACTGTGAGAATAATACTGTTTGTTAGGTACTGCAAGACTACGCCACCTTTTTATTTAAGAGGTAGGGTCCTCTGTAACACTCTTTCTTAGGCTATTCACAGGTTCGAGTTTACCCAGGTAAGTACAATACTTTTAAATGAGAACAACACTTCAACACATATCCCTTGGAGAAAGCTGGACGGAAACAGGTTTGTATAAAAAGGTAATCTATTTTATTAAGCTAATACAGTGGCGTCTATAAGCCATAAAATATTGAAAAGCATAAACAAAATATAACACTAATTCTAAAACCTCAACCTCCTAATGCGCCCACTAACTAACTAAAATACAGGAATACAGACAATCACCAAACACTAAAAACAGACAGGGCTTGTGCAAACTATAGCAAATAAATAATGAATTTAGCGTTAAAGTGCCAACTATTACTGAAGCAGTAAAGTGCCAAGTGCCAATTCAATTGCTATATGTCATATACTCATCACGGTTCAATGCAAAAGGTGGGAATGTCCTTATATGGGGTTTAACTGGAGCGGGGGTTTAGGCCAGGAATCACTGTCTCTTCTTGTCTTCGTGCGTATTGCCTGCAATCATAGAAACTAGAACCAGTTCATCTGTTCAGGTATATTTCACATATGAGGTTTAGGACCGTGGGTTTATAAAGGTAACGTTGCATAGAAGGACACTTACTCGCCCGCCAGACTGTACGTCTGGCTTTGAGGGTGTGAAGCGCGCAACGTTATCGCCACTGGACCTCTCCTCCGTTCCTTGGTTCGTCTGTCTGTCCTCCCCGTCTCTGCTGCTACTGCGCCGTCTGCTCACCGTCCGCTGCTGGTGGCTTGGTACGTGCCGCGATCACTGTATTCCCCACCTCTGCTCCGTGGTATGTCTGCTCCTCCTGTGCACAACCGTCCCTTCTGGCTGTCACTTCCACACTGCCCTGTATGCCTGTCTCTCTGCTGTCCAAGTGGCTCGCGCTCACTTTTGAATAAGGTGGGCCACACCCTACTCCGCCCTCATTCGCTCTGCCACCAGCGTGACCTGGGGACATTGGCCGTCCGCTGTCACAAGGCCAATGTCACACAGCCTATAGGGGAGTCCAATGTCAAGTGGCTCGGGGACCGGGGGGAAATACATTGTCAACCATAAAACATGCAGTGCAGAAATATAGTTAAGAGAATGATGTTTTTAAGTGCGTAATACAGGTTTTTCATCATCAATAAAAAATGTTACAATTTGGTTTCACCCCCCTGCTTTGACCCTGTCACATCCCCCCCCACTTTTCCGTTGCCAGTCCCTGCAACTGTCCCTAATCATGTCCATACCTCTGGGGTGGCTGGCCTATATTTGCTCTTCCCGAGCGCCGTGGCTCATCTGGTGCTCTCGGGACGGAGAGAAACCCATAATACTGCGGCGTTGTTGCTTCTACCTGCTCGGGCTGCACTACAGCTGGGGGGTCCTCGTGGGGCGACCTGGGGGCTACACACACTTTCAACGCATTTCTATGTATGGTCTTTTCTCGCCCCCCCTTCTCGGGTCTGACTCGGTACACCAACCCCGTAGCTCCCACCTGTTCCATCACTGCGTAAGGCTCGGGGTCCCACCACGTACTCAATTTCCCCTGGCCATCTCTCTTCCTATTTCGAATCCACACTCTCTCTCCTGGTAATAGGGGTGTAATACCGGCCCTACGGTCATAAACCTGCTTTCTCCTCTTGGCCGTTTCTCCCATCCTCTCCCCTGCGGTCCTATAAGCTGTCGCCATTCTCTGTTGGTGGTCCTGTACCCAGCCACCCACTCCCATGCGCTCTTGCGCTGACTGCACTCCTAACTGGACATCTATAGGGCGCCTCAAATGTCGGCCAAACATTAAGTAGGCGGGGGCATAACCCGTAGCACTATGGATCGTGTTGTTATAAGCATGAACTAACTCGGGTAAGTGCTCATTCCATCTTCCTTGTTTATCAGTGTCTAGTGATCGCAACATGTTCAGTAATGTCTGATTAAATCGTTCCACTCCACCGTTCCCAGCCGGGTGGTACGGAGTGGTGCGACTTTTTGCAATACCATAAGTCTGACATAAATGGTGCATTAACTCGGACTCGAAGTTGGGGCCTCGATCTGAGTGGAACCGGGCCGGACAGCCGAACGGCTGGATAATATGCGTCCATAACGCACGGACAGTGGTGTGCGCAGTCTGGTCTCGGGTGGCAATAGCCCAACTATAACGGGTGAATAAGTCAGTAGCTACCAGAATGTTTTGCCACGCATCAGCAGGCCTACCTAATGTGAGGAAATCAATGGCTATTACTTCTAGTGGATATGAGACTTCAAAGGGTTGTAAGGGGGCCCGAGGCTCTGACCTGTTCCTCTGCAGGCTGCAGGCGACACAACCCTGTTGTAACTGACGCACCGCTCCCTCCATGCCTGGCCAATAGAACCGACGTCGCAGCTGGGCCAAGGTCCTCTCCAACCCAGCATGCGCCGCGGCCGTGTGGATTCCTCTCCATACCTCCTCTCTGCGTGAACCTGGACAAATGATCTGTGAGTATTGTTCTTTGGTATAAGGATCGGTCACCTTCCTATATAACACATGATTTCGTATAATCAGTTTGTTCCACTGGCGTAACAGTTGCCGCGCTCCCCGAGTCCAATTCTTCCTCTCCACCATATTAGGGGCTCTCCCCCGTTCCACGCACCTCTTCACCACCTGCACATCTGGATCCCGATCCTGCGTCTCTCTCCACTCATCCTCCCGGGCTGCTGGCGTCGATTGTACAGCCGCCACATCTACAGGCTGCACTGGGAACCGCGATAGGGCATCAGCGTTGGCGTTGTTTTTGCCCGGTCGATACTTGATGTCGAAAGTAAACGACGCAAGTTGAGCAGCCCACCGTTGTTCCACAGCTCCCAATCTAGCCGTTTGGAGATGCGCAACAGGGTTATTGTCCGTGAATATTGTGAATCGAGCGCCAGTGAGATAATCTTTAAACTTCTCGGTCACGGCCCATTTAAGGGCCAAAAGCTCCAATTTGAACGAGCTATAATTTGCGTCATTCTGCTCGGTCGGGTGGAGACTGCGGCTTGCATAAGCTATTACACGTTCGTGACCGTCTTGGACCTGGGCTAGAACCGCTCCCAACCCACGGCCACTCGCATCAGTGTAAACCACAAAAGGCTGTGTATAATCCGCATACGCTAACACCGGGGCTTGTGTGAGGGCACTCTTTAACGCATCAAACGCCCGCTGGCACTCCGAAGTCCACTCGACTTTACACTGGTGGGATTTTACGTCATTTGGGATTCCTATCAATAAGTTGTTTAAGGGTCGTGCTATAGCAGCAAAAGAGGACACGAAACGCCGATAGTAACCCGCTAGACCTAGAAACGCGCGGACCTCGCGGACCGTTGAGGGTGGTGTCCAGTCCCGCACTGCCACCACTTTCTCCGGATCGGGCCGCACTCCCTCTTTGTCCACGACATGGCCCAGAAATTGCACTTCCCTCCGCAGAAGTTTGCATTTGTCTAACCGCAGCTTCAGTCCATGTCTCCACAGGCGTTGGAAGACGAGCTCGAGGTGCTGTAGATGAGAGGAGAAGTCAGGTGAATATACTATAATGTCATCAAGATATACCAGCAAGGATTCTGTCACCTGACCACTCAGACACTGCTGCATCAGCCTCTGGAACGTCGCGGGCGCATTACAAAGCCCGAACGGCATGCGTTGAAACTCGAACAGGCCCAGCGGGGTCGTAAAGGCGGTCTTCTCCCGGTCCCGGGGATCCATTCCTACTTGCCAATACCCGCTGGCCAGGTCTAACGTGGAGAACCATTGCGCCTTCGTCAGGCTGGTGAGCGTCTCTTCTATCCTGGGTAGGGGGAAGGCGTCCTTGTGCGTCACGGCGTTAAGTTTCCTGTAGTCGACGCAGAACCTCCAGCTGCCATCTTTCTTCTTGACCAGTACGATAGGTGCCGCCCACGGACTGCAACTCTCCTTGATGACTCCCTTCTCCAGCATCTCATTCAGGAGGGTCTTCATCTCCCGGTACATGGAGGGCGGCAACGGCCGGTGTCGCTCTCGTATGGGTGCCGCGTCTCCGGTCGGTATCTGGTGTTGCACGACGTCCGTCCGTCCGAAATCCTCGTCATGGATGGCGAACACCTTCTTCCACCGACACAACATCTCGTGTAACTCTCTCTTCTGCGCCTCCGGCAGGTCATCACGCTCCGTCAACACTTCCATCTCTTCGGGCAGGGTCTTCAGTGGTCCATCATCTTCCACACTGATTACGGCCACTTCCACCTCTCCGTCGGTCCCCAGGGACAGGCTCAGGTCCCTGCCGCCTCGGACATCCGCTTCTTCCACCGGGTACAGCCTCCCCAGCTTCTGGTGGCGGTCCAGGACCAGACTATATGCGTGTGGGTTGCACACTCGTATGGGAACACGTCCGTGGCGCACCGTGACGAGGGCACGGGCCACTCCCAAATCTTTTCCATCCGGCAAGGCTTCCATCAAGGCCTCGTAGTCCGCTCCATTTGGTCCTCTCCAAGCGCGGCCCCAGATCATCACTTCACTCTGCGCGGGGATTCGAATCTTCCGCCGGCCGACCGGCCACACATAACCGATGGACCCATCTTCGTTCGTCACTGCCTCCACCCTCCTACAGGTGGCGAATGCGTCCTTCCACAGCGTCCTTCCCTGCTGACATGGAAACACAGGCCTCCCAGGCCATTTAAAGAGGGCATGCCATACAGCGTTCACGACATTCATCCCAATAATCAGCGGTTGAGTACAATGTTCATCTTTCACGATTACAACTCCTCTCCCTGGGATCTTCATTCCCTCCAGCTCTAGGTCCAATATGGCATAGCCAGTGTACGGTAAGTCAAGACCATTAGCGGCGCGTAATTTAAAAACAAGGGGCCCATTTCCCAACGTTAGGTGTGAGAATTTTTCCTCAAATAAGCTTTGCTGCATTAATGTGACTTGTGACCCAGTATCCAGTAACCCCCTTAAGTGGACTCCTCCCATAGTGATCCCAATAGTCGGACAGTCCCCAATAAACACTTCATTAGCCCTTGATCTGGCGAGTGCGCGCTGCACCCCTGTCTCCCGGACCTCGGCGACAGGGCGTACTAGTTTAAATGATTGGGGTCAGATTTACAAAAGCGAGCAATGTGCCCAGACTGCCTACAGCTCCTACAGATCGGCCTACCTCCCTCATCCCACTCGTTGCGTTGGTACGGCTCCCGGCGTCGTTCAGATGGAGGCGAACCGCGAGGTCGTGTATCGGTGGTGTTGGGTCGAAGGAGCGGTCTGATCTCTTTCATGAGCTCCTGCGTAAACCCCTGCATTTGCGATTTGACGTCTTCCATAATCTCCTGTTTCAGTTTCTCTCTCCATTCAGATTCCTGTGAGGGTGTTGGGATAGAGACAGGTTTAACAGCATGGCACAAGATTTCAGCAGTCCCTTCTCTTCTATGTTCAGTGTCTAGTAGGAAGGCCTCATTTTTTAGGGCGGCGAAATCTTCTGTGGGGTTTCGACGGGCATATATTCTTAAGGCTTGACCCAGAGGGCCTTCAGACAGTCCTACAAGTAACTGCTCTCGCAGAATGGCATCGGAGGGAGCGGTGTCTGGGTCGAGCCGCCGCAGCCCGCAGAACAACTCTCTAAGCCTCAAAATATAAGCCTGCACACTTTCGCCTGCGCGTTGCGCACAGCCATAGAACAAGGCACGAGCTTGGGAAGCAGAAACAGATGTTTTATACAACGTGTCTAAACATTTAAAGACTTTGGCCACTGTATTGCGATCTTCCTTGTCAATTACACTAATTTGTCGCTTAGCTTCCTCAGTAAGGGTCTGTACTACAAAAGCAACTTTTTTCTCCTCTGTTAAATCCTGAGTGCCCAATAATCCTTTAATCTGTTCTCTCCATTCCCTGTATTTCTCCTCACCTTCTATGCCCGAAAACTTAGGTAGCCACGGTGCCCCTGGATACACTGGCATCATCATCATTACTTTCTTGATTCAACCAAACAAAACAAAACAAAAAGCAGCAAAACAGCAAAATTTCAATACAGTTTCTCTTAGGGATTTTGTGTTGTTCTCTACCCAGTCCTGCCGCGCTACGCCAAATATGTGACGGTGGCCAGGTTGTCACATGTAACTTGCCACTTCTTTTTAGAATGCTGACACTCTTTACTTTGTCTCAATAATAAATAAATAACAATACACATTAAACTCACAACAATAAAATATCAGTTGCACGGTAAAGTGCGGGGTGCGTAATTACTGTGAGAATAATACTGTTTGTTAGGTACTGCAAGACTACGCCACCTTTTTATTTAAGAGGTAGGGTCCTCTGTAACACTCTTTCTTAGGCTATTCACAGGTTCGAGTTTACCCAGGTAAGTACAATACTTTTAAATGAGAACAACACTTCAACACATATCCCTTGGAGAAAGCTGGACGGAAACAGGTTTGTATAAAAAGGTAATCTATTTTATTAAGCTAATACAGTGGCGTCTATAAGCCATAAAATATTGAAAAGCATAAACAAAATATAACACTAATTCTAAAACCTCAACCTCCTAATGCGCCCACTAACTAACTAAAATACAGGAATACAGACAATCACCAAACACTAAAAACAGACAGGGCTTGTGCAAACTATAGCAAATAAATAATGAATTTAGCGTTAAAGTGCCAACTATTACTGAAGCAGTAAAGTGCCAAGTGCCAATTCAATTGCTATATGTCATATACTCATCACGGTTCAATGCAAAAGGTGGGAATGTCCTTATATGGGGTTTAACTGGAGCGGGGGTTTAGGCCAGGAATCACTGTCTCTTCTTGTCTTCGTGCGTATTGCCTGCAATCATAGAAACTAGAACCAGTTCATCTGTTCAGGTATATTTCACATATGAGGTTTAGGACCGTGGGTTTATAAAGGTAACGTTGCATAGAAGGACACTTACTCGCCCGCCAGACTGTACGTCTGGCTTTGAGGGTGTGAAGCGCGCAACGTTATCGCCACTGGACCTCTCCTCCGTTCCTTGGTTCGTCTGTCTGTCCTCCCCGTCTCTGCTGCTACTGCGCCGTCTGCTCACCGTCCGCTGCTGGTGGCTTGGTACGTGCCGCGATCACTGTATTCCCCACCTCTGCTCCGTGGTATGTCTGCTCCTCCTGTGCACAACCGTCCCTTCTGGCTGTCACTTCCACACTGCCCTGTATGTCTGTCTCTCTGCTGTCCAAGTGGCTCGCGCTCACTTTTGAATAAGGTGGGCCACACCCTACTCCGCCCTCATTCGCTCTGCCACCAGCGTGACCTGGGGACATTGGCCGTCCGCTGTCACAAGGCCAATGTCACACAGCCTATAGGGGAGTCCAATGTCAAGTGGCTCGGGGACCGGGGGGAAATACATTGTCAACCATAAAACATGCAGTGCAGAAATATAGTTAAGAGAATGATGTTTTTAAGTGCGTAATACAGGTTTTTCATCATCAATAAAAAATGTTACAATTTGGTTTCACCCCCCTGCTTTGACCCTGTCACACATACACACAATTTGTTCAATGTTAGGACAAGGTATGTTGATTTAAGATGAAGACATTAGTAACAGTATAGTTGACAGAGAAGATGTCAACAAGGATGAATGAAATGAAATGTGTGGACCATAGAGGTGTGGATGCTGTCTCTCTCAACATCTGAATTGTTTCTGTTCATTTTAGCCCTGTTCCTTTTGCTGTCTACTAAACATAAGTTTAGTAAACTTTGGTTTAACTCTGCACCTGGTCAGAATGACAAGGTTGCATATTCTTAAGTGAAACTTTATATAAGTGCTGGAGGGTGTGGCCGAGACTATGTTTTGCCCCCTGTCCGTCCGTCTGTCTGTGACAGCTAATCTCCAGCACCGTTGGCCGATCGACGTGAAAAATTGACGTGAAATCGACATGAAATTTTACCTGGCTGATTTTTGTTTAACACATTTTACACATTTATATCACTCCTATAGATTTTGTCCAAACATCACACAAATCAATCTGTCCGATTTTTCATGTTCCATCCTGATTGGCTAAGATTGCCTTCCAAAGTTTGCAGGTATGCTCCGTTTTGAGCAAAAGGCCTCAAATCATGAATGCAGCATGCGATTGCCGTGAAACTTTGCACGCAAGTTCCCACTAGACCATGGAAGAAATGCCACCCTACATTTTTCAAGCCTCATGGTGGCGCTATAACAGGCCGATTCACGCTTTTACGTATAATAAGTGGACCGATCGGTGTGAAACTTTGCACGCACACTCCCTAGAGGCCAAGGAAAACCCTCTGCCCATTTTTTACATCAGCCTTTTATAGCGCCACCAGGAGGCCGATTTTTGTAAAACTTTTTTTTTATATTACTCCCACAGATTTTTTCCAAACATCACGCAAATCGGTACACATTATCTCTATAGTGTGCAAGAAGGATCTGAACTCCTTCTAACGCTATGGACCAGAGCTAGTGATTACCTTGCTTGTGATAAGTCGCTCTGGATAAGAGCGCTGACTAAATGCCTAAATTATAAATTGTAATTTATACTGAATATCACAATGCTCTAGTTCAGTGGCTCCCAACCTTTTCTGGATCAGGGCCCATCCCAGGGGAAATCTATAAAGTGTTCATGGCCCACCCATCTGACCACTTAACACAGCAGACAAATGGGTGGGACATGTGCATTTTTCAGAGCATGTTTATTTTTAATGATCAATCAATCGATTGTGCTCCAGCTTGGATCAATGGTACTTATGACCACGGTGAGGCCTTTAAGGAGGGCTTTCCAGGCAAGCCGCAAGTGGAGCCTGCAGTACCACCACGGCCCAAGACACCATCACGCCGGAGTGAAATGTTTGGAGAGGGGGAGTCTGGTGCAACGCTCAGGTCCTGGACCCATGGTGAGACGAAGGAGGGGCCCAGAAATCCTGCAGTAGCCTAATAAAAACACACTGACCTTTGTGCTGTATGGTAGATTGTGCCACAGGTACCGGCCATGTTGTCAAACAGGATGGCAACCTGTCCTTTTACATCTCCAACTAGATAGGTATAGGTAAATAAGTAAGTACACGTAAGTAAGTAATGTAAGTATGATGTATGTGGGTAGGTGGGTAAGGTAGGTAGGTAAATAGGTACATAGGTGGAACATTATTCTTCCTAAAGGGAAATCAAGGCATAACAGCAGCTCTCATCAGCAGAAACAACAAAAAAAGTAGGAGACGTCCGAAAAAACATCTACAATAGACATCTAAGCAGGGGCATTATTTGGGGTCCCAGGGGATGGCAACTGTCACCCCCTAGCATTCACATTTAACCTCAAATGTAGTTCTCTTACATGGATGTAAAAGCATACAACTGCATTGTAATATGTGTAGGTTTGTATATGACTGCAGGTGTGCCCTGTTGCTTCTGCACTAGCAGTCACATACTCTGTCAAGTTTTTAACTGCCTCATTTTATCTTAAACCATGCACCTTGTGTACTTCATATTAAAATATAGGCCAATTATATCTGCTGCTATTTCAACAGCCTCATTGCTATTTCTAATGACACACCATTACGTGTAGCTACAGTATATCATGCACCTTATGCATATATTTCATACTGCTCATATCTTACAGTCCAATTTATGAACCACACAACAGATGCCATTGCATCCAAATATGTAAATTATCCAATTAGCACACTATGTCCAATATGTCCAAATGATAATCTACAAAAATAGAATGTATCATAGCTGGAAAGCAAAGGTTTATCCTAAAACTATTAGGGCAAATTGGACATGGTTATGTATTAAAATAGCAAATCATAACAATTAATAAATCATTATTCCATGAATTCATTACTTTTTAACCAGCTTGTCATGTAAAAGGTTATTATGGCTAATCTGGCTATGTTCAGAAGATTCAAGTAGTTGCAACTTGCAAATCAAAACATTACTCTACAGGTGGACTGCTTTCAATAATGTTGCTAATAATAAAATCATTGTGTTATGATATATTTTCTTTTTATTGAATATTAAAATAATAACGCTAGTTTTTTGGATGGGGGATAAATGACATAATTACAATATGTAAGTAAATAAATTTAAAAAAAAAATATATATATATATATTCTTAATGATGTGGCCCCCCCTAGTGGTTGTGGTCCTGAGCGGAGCGGCCGGTCGTCTCACACGCGCGCGCGCGCACGCAGGTACGCACGCACACACACACACACACACACACACACACACACACACACACACACACACACACACACACACACACACACACACACACACACTCACTCTCACAGAGGGGTCTGAATGTCGCCCCACTATTTAGCAATCGACTTGTCAATCTAGCCGACCGCTGGCTGGTCTATTTATATATTGCGCCGGAGGGCACTGGTCTAGCACCCCACCGTTCCCATTATGTTGCGCAGTCGTCGTTGTGTATTGGCTGCATGCTTGCCTCTCGCCGCAATGACCGTTCTGTTACTGGCTACGTACACTTTGCTGTTTGTGTTTGCTCTCTCAACTCGATCAACTATGTCAGACCAGCTAATATACAACAAATCGTTGCTCTTTGTATGCTGGCTGTGGGATTAAGCTACTTATTCATCATGCAAACATGCAATTTAATGTCATTGTCTCTAGGCTGCTACAGCAGACATCCATCCTATACTGTAGTAGAACAGCATTTTAGGTTTGTCAGGTCCATAAAATACTGTGTGGCGTCCGGGTGCGTATTTATTTTATCTTTTTTTTTTTGTCGGCTCCAGTCGGATCTCGGAACCAATTTCAGGGGTCCATTAGGGTTTGGGTCCGTCAATTTGAAACCGTGAAGAGCTCTATGTATAATAGCCTATCTAATCTAATATGCTCATTGTTTATTCTGACTCCTTATTACTAAGTGATGTTTATTGAAAATGTTTCATTTTTCTTCTAACTTTCACCATAGAGTAAGCTTGAATAATGTTCAGACTAAGTAATGTTCAGACTAAATAGAAAGTCTGAACATTACTTTAACATTTACAATCTAGTCTTTATCCAGAGCTGCTAGTGCTTATAGTTGATTAAATTCCGAGGACTCGTTGGCCATTTCATACATTTGCATACAGTCTTCTGAGCTACACCAAAACTGACAGTGAACATCATGACGTCACCGTCTAACCCCCCCCCCCCACCACCACCACCACCACCACCACACACACACACACACGCACGCACGCACACGCACACACACGCACGCACCACACACATGTACACACACACATGACATGACAAGTATGTTGAATAGGGCTAGAAGTTATGTTGAGGTTAGTGCAGGTAATAATAATCACACCTGTCTTTGTGTCATTGTGCCCCTATGTGCTAATTGAGTGAAGTGATGTGTTTAGTTATGCTGTGAATGCTGCCCGTTGCATTATGGTTTAAGGGCGGCTAAAGAGAATGTTGTCCGTGTGAAAGTCGCGTAAAGGTGGAGATATATTTGACTAGAATAAGAATAACTACGGAGCCCCTGAAGGGACATTACTAGGTAGATTGTTTGAAGGGTAGGTACATTTTTTGGAAGGGTCACTTTATTTTGAAAACGTGGCGGTTTATGTTTTGTGGTATGGGGAAAAGAATAATATGTTGGCAGAAAAGAAAACGAGACTATAAAACATATTTTTAGGGGATGACATTTATTTAAAAAGGGGAAAGATTTTTTTTTTGGGGGGGTGACTTTATTTTTAAAAGCTGGCGGTTTATGTTTTGTGGTATGGGGAAAAAAATAATATGTTGGCAGAAAAAAAACGGGGGGGGTGACTTTTTTTTTAATAGTTGCTTAATTATTTAAGGGTGTATAAAATTTATCTTTTTAGTGGATGACATTTTTTGAAAGGGGGATGATTTTTTTTTATTTATGGAATATAATTTTTTGTCTGATAAAAAAAACTTTTTGTCAAAGTTTTTTTTTTTTTTTCAATGTTTTTTTTTTTTTAGGTTAATTTTTTTTTTCTGCATAACTTTGAAAAAAAAAACTTAAAAAAAAAAAAAAATCTTTGTAAAAAATAATATGGGCTCCAGCAGTAGTTAAATAGGTCTATATGGTTACTGTATACATGCATGCATGTATGTTTTTATTCTTTTTTAATTTGTAGAAGTGATTCTATAAATAGGCGAAGCTTTCTTAAAGCCTATCTAGTTTGAGTTCTCCAATAGCTGCAATAGCAGAAGCATGAGGCATGTTAATGAATTAGAAAGATGGGGGCATTATATAGGCTACTCCATTGTACATTGTATTATTACGTTGGTGGCATATAGACCTACTTAATATTATTCTACAATTTAGTGAAACTAAAAAGCGGCGCAATTACTTCAGACTAAACTTGCATTCATTAGAAAATCGTCCAGAAGAGAAAAGGGGGAAATAATAATGACCCGTCCGAAGGGCCACCCTTCCTGGGTACCAGATGGGACGAGTCCCCTCCCTACCCTGGAGGTGCGCCTCGGAGCTCCGGGCGGCCCATGGACCGTCTCTACCCGGCAAGCGTGGGGTCCCCTCTTCCCCCTCTGCTGAGTTGCTCCGGGGCTCGGGCAGGGACAACGGGGGACCCCCCTGGAGCTCGGAGGCACACCTCCAGAGCTGGGAGGGGGGCACTCGTCCCATCTGGTACCCAGGAAGAGTGGCCCTTCGGACGGGTCATTATTATTTCCCCCTTTTCTCTTCTGGACGATTTTCTAATGAATGCAAGTTTAGTCTGAAGTAATTGCGCCGCTTTTTAGTTTCACTAAATTGTAGAATAATATTAAGTAGGTCTATATGCCACCAACGTAATAATACAATGTACAATGGAGTAGCCTATATAATGCCCCAATCTTTCTACTGTAATTCATTAACATGCCTCATGCTTCTGCTATTGCAGCTATTGGAGAACTCAAACTAGATAGGCTTAGAGAGAGCTTCGCCTATTTATAGAATCACTTCTACAAATTAAAAAAGAATAAAAACATACATGCATGCATGTATACAGTATAACCATATAGACCTATTTAACTACTGCTGGAGCCCATATTATGTGAATGAGATTACAGGATTGAAAAACTACTTTGATCAAAAATAAGTTACTTCTATACTTACTTCCAACTTCTACAAGTGAAAGAGAGGTGATTCACACTAACAATCATCATCGTCTTGGGTCATCTTTCTAATTAACATGCTAATCATCGTCTCATCATCTTGGGTCATGTTCTGCTATTGCAGCTAAGTACCTCAAATGGCATGTGAATGCAGAGGCGAGTCGTCTTGGGTCATCTTTCTCATTCATTGACATGCTAAGGTACAGCTATTGTAATTGAAGTTATTGAAATAATAATTCAAATAGATAGGTCACTTTAACTCCTCATCATCACAACCATGTAGCCTACAAAATCAGGGTCTTTATTTGCCACTCTTAGCAGAAATGAAATCAGCAATAACTGTGTCATCATTTTGGGTGTGTTGTTCAAGCCCTCTTAGATGGCTGGCCGTAGACATGGTCAGGTCAGGTTGTAACCTTGGCAGGAAGTCCAGCAGCAATCCGATGTTTTCCACCAAAGCGCACCGTGTCCCGTGTGTGTGTGTGTGTGTGTGTGTGTGTGTGTGTGTGACACACACACATATATATATTTATACACATATATACATACCCACTGATATAAATGACAGCTTAAAGTGCATACAAGAATTACAAATAGACATTTGTGCTTTGACATTTGCCATGTTCATGACTGCTGTTTCCTACATTATCAATTGCTTATGTCACATTGAACTCTGTTGAATAGTATTACCCCGCAAAACATCTAGATCTTAGTTCATTACATAAGTCATTACATGCTAAATGTTGCATTTATCTCATGCTATGCTGACATACATTCCCACATTCATGTTGCTAACAGAAAGCCTTTGGCAAAAAAATATTGACCAATTAAAAAACCTTTTTCTTTTGCACTTGAAGTATACTTAGCTTACATGACAAAGACTCAAACCATTGGAGGGGGGTAACTCTTGGAAGCTAGTGTACTTTACTATCATCAGGATGACTAGAACCATTGAACAGGGGTGTGGGGGGTAACCCATTTTTGAAATCTTGGAAGCCTACTAGCTCCTTCCATGCACCTTAACAAAATGTCATCCTACATAACAGCAAGTTGAGATCTCATTCATTTAACTGCATTGGATTCGCTTCCTGGGATGTCAAAGATGAAAGTCTGAATTAACTCCCAAACCTGGGAACATGGTTTCAGGGAAATTGAGATCGAAGACATAAAATGCTTTAAAACACCCATCACCCAAAAGAGATGGGTGCGCCAAGGCCGCCCCATTTATCATCACATAAGCTTGGGAACACTGATGCCCCTCCCCTAGCACAAAAACATATGGATACTCTGTGGTTGCTGCGGTCAGCTACTGCACCAGGTTTGTCACAGGCTGAAGAAGAAAAGAAAAGAGAGGAAAGAACAAGATTATTACAAGTTGATACAACAGGTTAAATTGAACTCCAAAGCTCCAGTGCTGTAGTCAAGTCACTATATCTGGAGTCTAGGTTGAGTCAATTCCCCAGTAGTGCTCAAGTCCAAATAGAGTCCAAAGTTACTGAACATGAGTGTGAATGCACATGTAGGTGGAACACACATGCCTGCCCTTACACAGCATTACAATAATGTCACTGTAATTAGCTATCAATATCTTATGCCAACTTATATATTAGGCTATATTACAAAAAAATGTGTCTGCATGATCCATCTGTTTGTTGGGCTTCTTCCTCACGGAAGACCAAGGCTGGAGACCAAGGCTGGGGAGCTAACCCATACTGCTCCCGGAATATGTGAGCTCTATGTGAATACCAGCTGAGAGCAAATCTACTGTATGTTGACGCGAAGGTCACCAGTCTTCTCCTTCCTGGCCGGCCATGTGAGTGATCTTCGCAGAGAATTCAGAGTTCATCTCCCAGTACACTCAGGATTTAACATCGAGAAATCCTGAGAAATCTACAGACAGGAAAAGACAAAAAAATGTGTAAGGCACAAACAATAATCGATTTAGTCTGTACTAAACTTATTCTGTGAGATGTAACCTCACCATGCCTTGAGTGTCCACTAGATGCGGCAACTCTTCGATTATGGCTTGGATTGAATTTGTCCCATCTGCAGTCTGCAGTGGTGGCCACATATTTTGGCAAGGCTTGTCTGCAGTTATTTGATTCTGTGAAGAGCAGAAAAAGATTAACCCAAGCTAATGGTGATAGATGAACATCCAAGTTTACAAGAACGGTTTGTTGCAAAAAGCATAGTCACATCCACTCCTAAATGTACAGTAGTCACTGTACATTTGAGTTGGATTGAGATAGAAGGGCAACTTGTACCTTATTTCAATCCAAGACACCTTGCTTTACCTTTTTCATGTGACTCCTCCCTGGCCTGGGTTGAAACATGCATCATAAAGTAGAGAAAGTTATCAGAAAAGAACACACACAAACACACATGCACACATTAGGAAATAACCAGCAGCAACACTGAAATTCAGAGTTGCCAATAATGGTTCACATTACAGTAGGATTCACATTGGAATGTTTTGTAACAATGTATTAACTTTACTTACTGACCCATGACAGTCCCTCAGGCATGGAAATGTATCCACTATCGATGACACCAGCTTTGCCTTTGTAGCTGAAGTTGGAATTTAAAACAATAGACATTTTATTGACATTTCCATTTGGATAGTTTGAAGTATTTGTTGATATGGGGTTACAGGGGCCAAACATATTTTATTGCTTTACCTTAGCTTGACAGCCCTCTCCTTTAGCTGTGCTAAATTATTCTAAATAGCCTGTATTGTACATACAACTGATATTGCATCAGTATATATATGCTACATCGCACAACGTTGTCGGCCCCAAAAATAGCAGATCTACAAGCTCACAGCGCGTCGCGGACGCAACATGTTGTGAGCTTGTAGATCTGCTATTTTTGGTGTCAACGTTATTCATGTGATAGAACATGATAGAACATGCCAGCCAATATGATGACATTCTCTCCCTAGAATTAAATCACTTTGAAACGCTGCACTCCATATACCAGTGGTTCTCAAACTTTTTCATGTCAAGGACCCCCAAAATGACACTTATTACCCCACGGACCCCCATTTGAAAAGATAAGCCAGGGACCCCAATAAGAGAAGGTTTTTACGACTCTCTAGCTGTGATTCTCAACCATTTTAATTTCAAGGACCCCCAGTTTAACATGTACTAGGCTACGGACCCCCATTTAATGGCATTTATACCTCTGGGACCCCAATTCATATTGTAAAATCAATGTTAATTTAACTCTTGAGAGTGTACAAATGGAACCAAATGGACCCGTTATGGTTCCATTTGTACACTCTCAGAGTTACAGACCCATACGGGTCCATTTGGTTCCTGTCCATCATTTAGCTGGGGACCCCTGGAACCCCCTCAAGTACCCCTGGGGGTCCCCGGACCCCACTTTGAGAACCAATGCCATATACAACATAAATATGATCGGCAACGTACATTAACGTAGTGGGTCAGTGCCAGTGCTAGCTGGGTGCTACCCATGGAGCTAACGGTGCTAACGTTAGCGTTAGCTAGCATAATGGCTAACGTTAGTAAGCAAGCTGTACACACGCATTAATTCATTCATTAATTCTCCCAGATAGCGGTAGATTAATGAGAGCACATAGTCACTTACAATCATTTCCTTGTAAACAAATTACCGTTAGCTGACCAGCTATTTCCTCCGTGGTGGAAAGTGGAAAGTCTGGTGACCAAATTTGGTCAAAGAGGAAGGGACGTACTTGCCGGAACTCCTTTGAGGAAGCCCTGTCCTTCAAAATAAATTGCTTTTTCAAACTCGTGCGCACGAGTTTCAAACTCGTGCGCACGAGTTTGAAAAGGAGAGGTTTTATTTTCGAGATAGGCTATATTTTTTTTTGGTCCAAGTTTTTTTTTTTTTTTTTACAAAGATTTTTTTTTTTTTTAAGTTTTTTTTTTCAAAGTCATGCAGGAAAAAAAAAACTAACCTAAAAAAAAAAAACATTGAAAAAAAAAAAAAACTTTGACAAAAAGTTTTTTTTATCAGACAAAAAATTATATTCCATAAATTAAAAAAAATCATCCCCCTTTCAAAAAATGTCATACACTAAAAAGATACATTTTATACACCCTTAAATAATTTAGCAACTATTAAAAAAAAAGTCACCCCCCCCCCTTTTTTTTCTGCCAACATATTATTCTTTTCCCCATACCACAAAACATAAACCGCCACGTTTTCAAAATAAAGTGACCCTTCCAAAAAATGTACCTACCCTTCAAACAATCTACCTAGTAATGTCCCTTCAGGGGCTCCGTAAAATAACACATACGTTTTCTGCCAGAACCTCCAAGTGGTTGATACTATGAGAAGAGTTGACACTAAGTCGCAGTTAGCTGTGTTCCGTCAGCAACGATAACGGAGCAACGATAAGACTTCCGGTGGACGATCTCTTCAGAATAATATTCTCTAGAGCAAAAATGAGCCATTGAAAAACGGTTAATTTGTACATTAAAACTATAAATTATGCATTTAAACGACATATTATGTTTCTATACAACTTATGTTTCTGTGTAACTAAAAGGGATTTAAAAAATTAATAATTTATTTAAATGGATAAATGCTGTTCAAAGGAGTGCATAGCGTATACAAATTGGACACTGGACAGGAGACGCTGCTTAGTGCCGGCACTTCTGAGGTACGCATGCGTTCGGGGAGACCCCCTCTACACCGCCACACTCTCCGCTAAGCGGGAGAAGTGTATTTTGAAAAGTGGTGGGCCGTCCAGTGAGGTCAGGGGTCAGAAAAAGGCCATTTTCAGTGCATAGCCTTTACAAATTGGACGCTGGACACGAGACGCTGCTTAGTGCCGGCACTTCGGAGGTACGCACGCGTTCGGGGAGACCCCCTCTACACCGCCACACTCTCCGCTAAGCGGGAGAGGTGTATTTTGAAAAGTGGCGGGCCTTCCAGTGAGGTCAGGGGTCAAAAAAGCACAGTTTTCAGACAATAGTGTATACAAATTGTGGACACTGGACAGGAGACGGTGCTTAGTGCCGGCACTTTGGAGGTACGGACGCGTGCGGGGAGACCCCCTCTACACCGCCACACTCTCCGCTAAGCGGGAGAGGTGTATTTTGAAAAGTGGTGGGCCGTCCAGTGAGGTCAGGGGTCAGAAATGGGCCGTTTTCAGTGCATAGACTCCACAAATTGGACACTGGACCGGAGATGGTGCTTAGTGCCGGAACTTCTGAGGTACGCTCGCGTTCGGGGAGACCCCCTCTACACCACCACACTCTCCGCTAAGCGGGAGAGGTGTATTTTGAAAAGTGGCGGGCCTTCCAGTGAGGTCAGGGGTCAGAAAAGTGCCGTTTTCAGACAATAGTGTATACAAATTGGACACTGGACAGGAGACGGTGCTTATGTCTGAAAGAACTCAAAAAAAAATCTCGTTTCGGTAATACCGAAACGAAAAAAAAAAGTTTCCCCCAAAAACCTGTTGGGAGTACGTTTCAGGCAATTTAAAGTTGATTGGTGGTACTTTGTAGTGACTTTTTTTTTTGGTCCCTAACATTCATCAAGCTCTGGACTTCGTAGTTTTACATTTCCTCCTAAAACTATAGCTGGACAGAGTTCTTTCAGACATAACCCCCCACCTTTAACTATCGGGAAACAGTCCCCCCGATGGTCCTCCACTACGTTGATGGCATGGGACTTGAACCTGCAAACTGTCTGTAGCAGAAGCAACAGATCAAGCACCTAGACCACTGCGCCAACGCACCTTTGGGCCCTCAGAATGTTTCTCTTCGTGGTTTTGACTTTTTTTTTTTGTATTTTGGCCTTGAACATTTCAATTTCAACAATACTGAAGTATGTGACAACTGGGATTTGAACATGGAACCTCTGTGCTGAGAGTCCAACCTTTAGACCACTACTCCATCTCTCCGCCATACCGAACAGGTCTCTTTGTGGTTTTGACTTGCTTTTTTCTATTTTGGCCTTGAAAATTTCAAAGTACAACAACACTGAAGTATATGACGACTGGGATTTGAACATGGAACCTCTGTGCTGAGAGTCCAACCTTTAGACCCCTACTCCATCTCTCCGCCATGCCAAACAGGTCTCTTCGTGGTTTTGACTTGCTCTTTTGTATTTTGGCCTTGAAAATTTCAAAGTACAACAACACTGAAGTATGTGACAACTGGGATTTGAGCATGGAACCTCTGTGCTGAGAGTCCAACCTTTAGACCACTACTCCATCTCTCCGCCATGCCAAACACGTCTCTTCGTGGTTTTTACTTGCTCTTTTGTATTTTGGCCTTGAAAATTTCAAAGTACAACACTGATGTATGTGATGACTGGGATTTGAACATGGAACCTCTGTACTGAGAGAACCTTTAGACTTTACCCATTGTGCTACCAGCTCCCTTGCTATGAAAGGTCTTCATTCCTCTTTGTGGAACAACACACAACAGTACTTTAAAAAAAGAAAAGAAAAAAGAACTTTACAGCATATTGCTTTGTCTATGGTTTGCTGTGCTGTTACCTGTCTAGATGTTTCAATGTTAATGAACCCCAATGGAAACAAGCCTTTGGCTTTTCTGTCATTATTTCTTTGGCCTTTATTTAGGCATGGCACAGTGGCCCACTGGATAAAGAGCCTGCCTGAGAAACAGAAGGTTGTGAGTTTGATTCTTAACCCTGACATTGTGTGAAAATAAAGACATTTCGAATAAATACATATACCCAGGGGGCAAAACCCCCTTTTTTTTTGAATGCTGCATTTGCCCTGCTATAAAAGGTTGGCCACCAGAAATAATATCTATGACCCCGTAGGATCACAACCTATATGGACAACCCGGTCAACTTGCTGCTGGAAATCCAATATGGCCGCCTCAATATTGGCCCCTATCAGAAAATAGCTTTGGCAATAACTTTTGAACCAGATGGGCTAGAAATACAAACTTGGTGTCTATTTCATGGTTTCAGAGCATGAGAAACTAAATGGAATACTTATCTTTATGATTGGGTGTGTCTGGACCTTTAATTTGCATATTTCCAAGATGGACGCCACGCGAAACTGAGTTTTACTATGACTTTTACAGTGACATCTGACTGTTATGGCAACAGAGATGGCAGTCCAGAGATGGCAGTCCTAAGAGAGCAGCTGCTGCTTTTTCAGGAATCATTGAGCAACCAACTGCAGTCCTCTGGGCAACCTTCCTGGAGATGTCAGATATTCTCCAAAGGTTTATCTACTACGATCGGGAAGGTGACTGGACAGGACATCTCTGTGAATCAGCAAGAATGCTACCCTACCTCACTGCAGCAGGCCACTACAAGTACGGGCAGCAATCTTTACCTCTGTATTTGGCTGAGATGAAGAAACTACCAGAAACAGCTTCAGAGGTACATGAAGCACTGATGGCAGGTGTATTTGTTGGCAGACGAGCAGATGGCAGCCACAACAGTGTTTCTCTTGACATGCTACTGGAGCAGACCTATAATGCCGATGCCAAGGAAGCAAGCAGTCTGGATGGCATTACACTCAGCCCTGCTGCCAGGACAAAATGGGTCTACACAAAACCACTCACTGCAGCTGTCTCTGCAGAGCTCAAGTCTATGCTCCACCTTCACTCCTCCAACCCACACCATGAGTCTGGTCAGAGTCGTGTAATCCGGGATGCAGAAATGGTAGTCAAGGTCATGGCAGCAGTGGAGACTAACCCATTTACAGTGAGCACATCACCCACGATCAACATATCTACAGGACAGTGTGCTGATTCCACAGTCAAGGACCACTTGATGAGTGTGAAAGAACTGGGTCTGAAGGCACTGTGTGAGTCACTGTCCAGTGAACAGAAGAAGACAAGTATAATGAAGCTTAACACTTCCCACACTCAAAACACAAAATCTAAAAAATCTAAGGGGAAAACCTCAGCACCTGGCAAGAGCAATGAAATTACTGCCCTCCTGCGCATGACCCAAATCATAGCCAGTGGTGGAGAACTCAACCTTGTTGACTTTATAGGCAACCACGAGTGCAGTGGCTTCCCCCCTTCCCTCTTCCAGGAAGATGGCAGGATGAGAACAGGTACCAAGGCAAGCCTTGTGAAGGTTCTGAAAGAGGAGACCAAAGTTGCATGCATCCCTGACCTGCCTACAGAAGACAGCAGTAGTTATTGATGCCATGTATGCCATACGCCATTGGTCGTTCCTGAAAGGTGAAGCATTAGGAACAATCGCTGAACGATACCAACGTCTGCTGTTGAATGATGTGCCTGCTGGCACAGAGATCATTCACTTCTGTTGTGACCGGTACAGTGGACCTAGTCTTAAGACAGCTGAGCAAGAACACAGATATGCTCGACCAAAACCTACCAAAGAATATGAAGTCAGTATGCGTTACACAGCTCCAGATCCTCAGGAGTTTTTTAATGTGTCAGCTAACAAGGTAAACCTATTGAGTTTCCTCTGTGACGAATGGTGTGAAAATGAGAAACTTAAGTCGGCCCTTGGTCCAGCACATCTTTACCTGGGTGGGTGGTTTAAAGAAGAGACAAGGAGTGTGGTGATCAAGGAGGGGTCTATTGAAGATGTCCCTGCACTAGAATCCACACAACAGGAAGCTGATACAAGAATAATACTCCACACCCTGTATAGTGTCCAGAATGACAAAGTTGACAGAGTTGTCATCCATGCCAATGACACAGACATCATCATCATGTGCCTTTACTATGCAGCAACCCATCTCAGATGCCTTCCAGAGCTGTGGGTGAGAACAGAGCAAAATTCATACCTTCCTATCCCTCAAATGGTATCAGCGCTGGGGCTTGCACAGTGTCGTGCCCTGCCCTTTATCCATAGTTTAAGTGGCAGAGATACCACCAGCTATCCCTTCTACACTGGGAAGAAGGCATGGTTCAAGGCCAGCATGCGTCTGGATCTCCCTGCACTTGAGGAGTTTGGTGAAAACTCTTCTGATTCCCTCTCATATGACGTCATCAATCAGGCACGAGACCTCACAATTGCTGTATATACATCCAAAGCGGACCACCCGGAGGATTTTGACCTGAGTAAGCTTAGAGTGTACAAGTTCCTCAATAATAGATCAACCCTCTTAAAGCTGCTGCCCCCGACAGAGAATGCATTTGACCTGCACCTGAGAAGAGCTGCTCTAGCAACCATAATAGATAAATGTGCACATATCGCCAAGCCGGATATTCCTTCTTTCACAGAGTATGGATGGTCTCTCAGTGCTAGCAATGCAGTCCCCCTTGCATCTACCGAGCCAGCCTTGCCTTTGTCAATGAACAAGGCAATATCATGCCTCTGTTCCTGTGCAAAGAAGGCAATTCCATGCTACTTAGGATGCCGTTGCCAGGTACTGGAGACACGATGCAGCAGGATCAGTGCAACACATGACAACAGTGACAGTGAATAGCATTGTACCATAGTATCATTGGCTAGAAGCAGGCAAGACAGCACCATAGAGGTCAAAATGAACATTTTGTAGGCAACCTCAACTCCGCCTTTACTCTATTTGTCACTAAGTAGTCTATATTCTGTTATGTTACTTGAATGCATACCACTATGTTAATTTGTATAGCCCTAAAGTTGAAGTTTTTGGCAAGTCTTGGAGTGTGCATGTGTATGTTTATATTGTATTTAGTTTATTAAAATGATACACAAAAAGATACATTGTGGGGTTTTTCTCCGATTTTTCTCTGCAATCATCCCCACAACTATAGATCTATAAATCAATAAATCTGGGGGAAAATGTAATACCATACATTATTTATGACTGCAGCCATATTGACAAAATAGAAATGAAAGCTCAAACTGACCAAATGTATTCATATTGCTTAAAAAGCAGACTTTTTGCCATAACAGTAAGCTGTCACTGTAAAAGTCATAGTAAAACTCATTTTCGCGTGGCGTCCATCTTGGAAATATGCAAATTAAAGGTACAGACACACCCAATCATAAAGATAAGTATTCCATTGAGTTTCTCATGCTCTGAAACCATGAAATAGACACCAAGTTTTTATTTCTAGCCCATCTGGTTCAAAAGTTATTGCCAAAGCTATTTTCTGATAGGGGCCAATATTGAGGCGGCCATATTGGATTTCCAGCAGCAAGTTGACCGGGTTGTCCATATAGGTAGTGATCCTACTGGGTCATAGATATTATTTCTGGTGGCCAACCTTTTATGGCAGGGCAAATGCAGCATACCCCCCTTTGCCCCTGGGTACTGATAGGGGCCAATATTGAGGCGGCCATATTGGATTTCCAGCAAAAAATTGACAGGGTTGTCCATATAGGTTGTGATCCTACGGGGTCATAGATATTATTTCTGGTGGCCAACCTTTTATAGCAGAGCAAATGCAGCATACCCCCCTTTGCCCCCTGGGTAATAGATTCTTTTTAAGTTTTAAATATACATCTTTTTCATGGGGGGCCCTGACACTAAATCTTTTCACATTGAGGTCCACTGCCAAATAGAAGTCAATTCGGGGGGTCCTTGACAACAAAATGTTTTAGAACGTTTAGAACGTTTAGAGCGTTTCTAAGAAGGGGGAGTATTGCATGCAATAGCTACTTCAATTGAAACAAGCCTTTGGCTTTTCTGTTGATGCACATTTCTCATCATTTCATTTTTCAGTTTGCAAAAAGCACACTGCACACATACTATATGTAGGCTAATAGCAAACACAAATAGGTCTAAATGAAATGAAATAATTGTACATGATAAATAAATAAAAATATACAATAAAGAAAGCATGCACACCCAGATCCAAGTGATCAAATGCACAGCAACATCCTATGCCTATGCTTGAACCACAATGAAATTAAAACATGCAGTCAGCATGTGGTGAATATTCTGGTGTTGCTCAGTATGCAACCATCTTTCACATGAACAGCTTTGCATAAAAAGTGCATTCAGGTATTATGAATCAATGAATTGAGTGCCAACATGTAATGTAAACATACACAACAGGACAAAGGTGAAACAGTAAGCACAGCGCTGCAGGGAATCGAACCCTGTTCCCAGTAGAAACCAGGCGTACCGACTACCAGCGCTTGTTTGCCATGTTGACACCATATTGCATACTTGCATTAAAATGAATTAAAAGATATGAATAACTATATTTATGAATCATTACAATTGTCTAATGGACTGTTGTTAGCTTTAAGCCCAAGCTGCAGGTTACAGACAGCCCAGTACACAATTATACAATCCCAGGTCGATCTAAAGGGCATGGTGATGGAAGGTGCAGTGCATTTCTTGCAGGTGATGGGAGAGGATTGGTGAACTGATTAGAAAAAAATAAAATGCATGCAGTAATGCATTTTCATTTCAACCTGTACCTCCCCCCTCCTATGACACATTTTAACACTGCTGCCCCCCATAACAATGTAACCAATCAAGTGCTAATAAACCAGGGAAATGTAAATGCAACGCAAACCATGAGCAGGGCGCCACAGGGAATCGAACCCTGTCCTAGTAAAACCAGGAGAACCAGACCAGCGCCTTATTTTGGTTTTTTTGCGTTTGTTTTTTTTATGACGCGAATGACGCATTTTATGACGCGAATGGCGCAACGCAAGTGACCTCCCTAACTCTAACCAGCAGCACCCTAACCAGCAAAAGTAAAGAATTAAAAAAAGTTCCTACCTTCCAGCCATCTTCACTGCACACGCTGCAGCAACAGCATCATAGTTCCTACCTTTCTGCCATCTTCACTGGACACGCTGCAGCAACAGCCATAGATATAGAAACCTAGATCGTCACAGCGGATCATCCGTTTCCATCTGCGTCTTCTTCTGTCACTCCAGCCACCTGCATGTCCTCAAGATGTCTTCTTCTGGTCAACTTCAGATTCTGGAAAGAAAGACAAAACAGTTCAGTTGTGTAGGCCATTGTTTTCTTTTTGTTTTGCGTTGGCGGATTTCTTTTGCGAATGGCACATTTTATGACGCAACACAAGTGACCTCCCTAACCCTAACCAAGAGCAGCAAAGAATTTTAAAAAGTTCCTACCTTCCAGCCATCTTCACTGCACACGCTGCAGCAACAGCATCATAGTTCCTACCTTTCTGCCATCTTCACTGCACACACACTGCAGCAACAGCATCATCGTTCCTACCCTTCTGCCATCTTCACTGCACACGCTGCAGCAACAGCCATAGATATAGAAACCTAGATCGTCACAGCGGATCATCCGTTTCCATCTGCGTCTTCCTCTGTCACTCCAGCCACCTGCATGTCCTCAAGATGTCTTCTTCCGATTCTGGAAAGAAAGACAAAACAGTTCAGTTGTGTAGGCCATTGTTTTCTTTTTGTTCTTTTGCGAATGGCACATTTTATGACGCGAATGGCGCAACACAAGTGACCTCCCTAACCCTAACCAGCAGCAGCAAAGCATTTTAAAAAGTTCCTACCTTCCAGCCATCTTCACTGCACACGCTGCAGCATCAGCATCATAGTTCCTACCTTTCTGCCATCTTCACTGCACACGCTGCAGCAACAGCATCATAGTTCCTACCTTTCTGCCATCTTCACTGCACACGCTGCAGCAACAGCGTCATAGTTCCTACCTTCCAGCCATCTTCACTGCACACGCTGCAGCAACAGCCATAGATATAGAAACCTAGATCGTCACAGCGGATTATCCGTTTCCATCTGCATCTTCCTCGTCACTCCAGCCACCTGCATGTCCTCAAGATGTCTTCTTCTGGTCAACTTCAGATTCTGGAAAGAAGACAAAACAGTTCAGTTGTGTAGGCCATTGGTTCTCAGTGTGGGGGACCCGGGACCCCCACGGGGTGTTAATATAGCATCACAATAATTTTAACCCTTTATATTTTGGCTGTTCAAAAATAGCAGATATACATGCTCATGCCAGCACCGAATACCACGCTATGAGCTTGTAGATCTGCCATTTTTGAACAAAATCGGTGTGTGTGTGTGATACATACATACATACATACATACATACATACATACATACATACATACATACATACATACATACATACATACATACATACATACATACATACATACATACATACATACATACATACATACATACATACATACATACATACATACATACATACATACATAATAGTCAGGCTAAAAAGATATACCTTTTTTCCCCCTCTTTTTTAAGCAAACATAACAACTCAAATCTTTGCTTCTGGGGGTCCCTGGAACCAAATATTTGAGATGGGGCCAAATACATTTAATTTTGGGGGTCCTTGACATGAAAGTTTGAGAACCAAAGGTGTAGGCCTACAGGGTCACATTTTGGAAGCCTTCACTACCGTGCTTATAGTCTGTTCTGGTTTCAGAAATTACTAAAGACAGGTAGTAGTTCACAAACATTTACATGTCAAGGACCCCCCCCAAAGCCATTTGTATTTGGCCACAGATCCCATCTGAAAACATGTGCCAGGGACCCACATACAAGATTTGTGTTAATAATATTGTTTGTAATACAACACACATCTTGTAGCCTTACAGGGTCCCTGTCATAGGAGAGTCCTTGATATGGAAGAGGTTTGAAAACAACTGACTGAGTTGGTTTTAGTAGTTGTAGTTTAGTTGTAGGCTATAGTTTAGGCTATAAACCCAATTCTTAAACAATAATGTTAAATAGTCAGGCTAAAAAGATGTAATTTTCATATCATTCAAACAGTTTGTATTTACCTGCAGCAGGGGGGGACAGGTTCCATTCTGAAGTGATCCACCCTGGCATCTCTCACCTGCCTTCTATTTATATCTAATAAGCACTGCTCACATCCAGTCAATCAACATAATGATGATTGACTAATGGTGTGTGTGTGTGTGTGTGTGTGTGTGTGTGTGTGTGTGTGTGTGTGTGTGTGTGTGTGTGTGTGTGTGTGTGTGTGCGTGTGTGCGTGTGTGCGTGTGTGTGTGTGTTCTTCGTGTGATTAGTGGAAGGTAACTATGTGTGTGTGTGTGTGTGTGTGTGTGTGTGTGTGTGTGTGTGTGTGTGTGTGTGTGTGTGTGTGCGTTTATGTTCTTCATGTTATTTGTGGAAGGTAACTGGGGTCTTGTTTTTCAAGGCACAAGGACCCCTGTGTTAGTGAGTGCTACCTACTGGGCTGGCAGCATTCCAATAATTTAACAGTGGGTAGCAATATTCAATAAATCACAAGTGTGAATAAACAAGCTTAGTTTGAGAAGAACAGTGGGCAGCAGACACAGCAGCACCCAGAAACGAGTATTGGCTTCAATGCCTAGGCTGGACTTGAACCTGTGGCCCTGTTTGCAGATACCACAGAGGTGTTCACCAACTCCACTGACCTACAGCACCACCACACATTTACACATCCTTTCTTTTAGTACTTTTAAGTGTAGTTCCTGGATGTTAAGTCTTCAAAACATGCTTCAGAGTAAAGGAGCAGGAGGATTTGAACCCACGACTTTTGGATCATGTAGACAATGTTCAGCACAGTGAGCTGAGCTACCATGCTGCCTGCTCATCCAGACCAGTTTGTGTTCTGCTTTAAGTGACTACTAACAACGCTACAAACAAAATACAGATTTTTGTTTTGGTATATTGTGCTGTTGCTTGTCTAGAATCTCTAGGTGTTTGAATGTTTATGGAGCACAATGGAAACAAGCCTCTGGCTTTATTGTGAGGAATCCATCCAAGTACAATAGTTAATTGAGTTCGGATTCTCTCTACATAATGGCAAAAGGTCCTGGGTTCAAATCCTACAAATAGCAGATCTACATGTTTAATTCATTGTATAACTGTACCTCTGTGCTTTTTGCAAACTGTTAATAAAGTATTCAATCAATCAAAACAATCTTGAAATAATTGTGACAAAGTTTTAATACTTTTGAAAGTACTTTCTTTGGGGGCCCCCTGGCATAAAATCTCTTCAGATGAGGGTCCGCAGCAAAATACAATTTGGGGGTCCTTGATATGAAGAATTTGAAAACCACTGTGTTGTTCAAAGGAGTGGCTATAGTTGAATGGGTAGAGAGCCTGTCTTGTAAACAGAAAGCCCTGGGTTCAGATCCTGGGCCTGGCAATGTGATTGCGTCCATGAGATAGGCACTGAGTTCCTAGCTGCTCCTCTGTGGGTGGCCAGGGACGTGCACAGATAGACTCTAGGTGGTGCTAGAGCACCTGCCCTTTGCCCTCTTGACCAGAAGTGCCCTTTTGAAAAAAAGGGGGAAAAAGTGTTTTTTTTTTTTCCAGTTTACAGCAGGGGTCTTCAACAGGGTCCAGGACCCCTAGGGGGTCCTCAAATCTTTATGTGATATGATTTTTCTTTTTACCATAACCACTCGAAACCTAGCATCCCTTTTCTGAGGAGAACTTTAGCCAAAAATAGCAGATCTACAAGCCCTCAACGCCTCGCGCTGCGAGGCGTTGAGGGCTTGTAGATCGGCTATTTTTGGCAAAGAGGTATAGGTGTAGAGGGGAAAAAGAGCAGACCAAGTAAACACAAAAAAAGTATAATTTACTTGAGCACCCTCAAAATGTCTGTGCACGCCACTGAGTTACGTTCGTTTCGGGTCATTTTTTCATTCTTCAATAAAAAATAAAAAATGAAACGTAAGAAAACAGGGTTTTGCCTTTTCATTCTTTCATTTCTCGATCTTAATATCAAAGATACTGTAAAGACTAGACCAGAAGCGGAAGTAGATTTAGGACTTAAAAATAAAAGTGTGTGTTTGTCTGTGTATATATATATATATATATATATATATATATATATATATATATATATATATATATAATTAAATATAATTTTATTATACCGTAGGCTACATGATTATAACATTACTATGGCTACATTAATGTTAGACAGATGGACATATAGATAGGTAGAGGTTACCTAAAAAGTGCCGGCACTAAGCAGCGTCTCCTGTCCAGCCACTTTTCAAAATACACCTCTCCCGCTTAGCGGAGAGTGTGGCGGTCTAGAGGGGGTCTCCCCGCACGCGTGCGTACCTCCAAAGTGCCGGCACTAAGCACCGTCTCCTGTCCAGTGTCCAATTTGTATACACTATTGTCTGAAAACGGTGCTTTTCTGACCCCTGACCTCACTGGAAGGCCCGCCACTTTTCAAAATACACCTCTCCCGCTTAGCGGAGAGTGTGGCGGTGTAGAGGGGGTCTCCCCGAACGCGTGCGTACCTCCGAAGTGCCGGCACTAAGCAGCGTCTCGTGTCCAGCGTTCAAAGACATACATCATAAATGTATTTTTAAAATAGATTTGTATCTTTTAAAAAACATTACGAATTTATGATCTTATTTTGAAGGCAGCCGGAAACCTTATTGTTGCTAGCTCAAAAACCGGATGTCCTATCGTTGCTGACGGAACGGAGCTGTCGCAGTTATTGGGTGAGTAGAGAGTTCCCTCAGAATGCTCATCTTTTACAAAGTGGCCACTTCACTTCAGTTCATTCCTTGTTGTGACGCACTGCCGCCATTTATTATATATAATTTATGGGTTGCTTCGAACAGCTTCCTTCTGTCGTGTGTGTGTGTGTGTGTGTGTGTGTGTGTGTGTGTGTGTGTGTGTGTGTGTGTGTGTGTGTGTGTGTGTGCTTGCGTGTGTGCGTGTGCGTGCGTGCGTGCGTGCGTGTGTGTGGAGAGTTGCCGAAAAAGAAAAGCAAATCAGTTAGGCTAAATTCATGGTGGTTATACTTTTAGATACTTCATTATTTTCCGTTCGGTCACTTGAAGCAGACCGATTTTGATCAATTAAGTTTTGCTTTAGACTCCTTTCAATCTAATTGCCTTCCACGTTCTGCTAGATGCCAGCACCAGTGTTGCCAGATTTGCGAGAGAACTAAGCAACCAGGTCTATGAAAACAAGCCCAAAAGAAGCGACTACGGCTATTTGAAAGTAGCCGACCTACAAACTGCTAATAAAGTATTCAATCAATCAATGGGAGGGTCCCTGGCAGAAGGTACTTTCAGATGGGGAGGGGGGTGTCTGTGGAGGGGACAAATACGTATTAATTTGGGGGTCCTTGACATGAAAATGTTTAAGAACCAATTGTTTAAACCAAACGACATTAGGAATCAAGCCGAAATAAGGAACTACACACAAGCCCCAAAAAAGCGCAACCCGACGACCCGCAACTTCCAATATTTACAAGCAATTACTTCACAGAAAAACAAGCCCAAAGTCGCTTATAATAAGTGGAAATGGCAACCCTGTTTGAACTCTCCCTATGAACTCTCCCCCCGCCCCGCCCCCTTGCCCAAAAGTCATGGTTCGCGTTGCCATGGAAACGGCCAACAACACTTATTGTAGGGAAAGTTGTTTTGTTTTCCCCTAGTCAATACTAGCTCATATAGATCACTGGAGTCGAGTCAGGACAGCAAGCCTACTAACATGCAAGGGGTTTCAGACCTGTCGGACACGCCAAACATTATTTAAAGGAAAGACAGTGCATGGTTGGATTAAAGAAAGTCTTCTGTGGTGGAATGTGTGATCATGTCTTTCAGCTCTCGGTCTGCGAAAGCGAGCTACAGAAACAGGAACATCCAGGCCACTGCTGCCCCGTTCGAGTCCATCAAGGAGATGCAGGTTTGACTGTTTTATATATATTTTTCATTCATGATGGAATAATTGTAGCAAATATAGGCTAATCGTTGTTATTACTTGTTCCTGTTTGTCTTAAACAGTGGTGGAAAGTAACTAAGTACATGTACCCAAGTACACAGTACTTAAGTACAGTTTTGACTTTTTTTTTTTGACTTCACTGGAGTATTTCCAATTCTCTATATTTTTACTTCTACTCAACTACATCCCAGAGGCAAATTGTACTTTTTTACTCCAATACAATTCTTGATAAGCTAGTTTCTAGTTACTTTGTACATTTTTATTATTATTTCAAAACATGCAGTAACCACTTCAGCCCAGCCATTTGAAAATAGCAGACGAGTACTTTTAATTTGGGTACCAAAAGTACATTTTGATGCCAATACTTTTGTACTTTTAGAAGCACATTTTTAATTCCGGACTTTTACTTGTAATGTATTTTGTAAAGTATTTCTACATTGCAGTATTGATGCTTTTACTTGAGTAAAACAATGGAGTACTTTTCCCACCACTGGTCATAAACCAGTGCCTTCGAGTAGGCCCTACAACCTTATATAGGCCACTCTTTGTGTCGGTCATGCATTATTCAATGCCATTGGAGCAACAATTAATTGATTTGGCAATGCATTCAGCAACACCTAAGGTACTACATTATAAATAAGCCCTTTCTGTTCCCTGCTGTATGGTTGAATAATTATATTATATATTGTATTTTGCCTTTCATGATGTGAGAGAGTAAAACACCTGTTGACCATTGGGAATAAAAGTAAATTAATGGTCAGGAAGCTTTAAAAAGTTTTTAAAACGGGTTTGAGATACTTGTTACTACACTGTTACTATGTTTATCTAGTTGGTTTGGTGCACACTTTGCCCATCCTCACTGTAGTATAGGGATTAAAGAAGTAGTTCACCACAAAAATGTCTTATTTTCTATCAATTACACGCCCTATGAATTCATGGAGATTTGTTTATGTGAATTCAAGGCTTCATGGGGTGTGTAATTGACTTGAAAAAGTACTTTTTTTGGATGAACTACTCCTTTAAATAATGACCACATAATGACTCTGATCCTTTCAGTAGACTATAGGTCTGGGTTCCCTAACTATAGGAATTTGGTCATCTCTCCCTTATTCAATGGTCAAAAATGTAGCCTAACTGATGTGGTATTATTAACTTAAGTCCACTAGATGGCAGTATTTCTATATTAATCAGTAGCCTACATCAGAGCCTAGGAGAGGGATGCTTTTCAAAACATGATGATTGGGGCTGTTGCTTGCTCACCACTTGTCTTTTATTGCACTTTAACATCTGCTTTTGTTAAGTAAATCAATACCATTAGCAATGACATTAACAGCATAGTACTTTTACTTCATTCAGACTAATCTGTTTATGCAATTTAAGATAGGTATGAAGTGTTTTAATAAGCTGTTTTTAGCCTATTAAACAACCTATTATTCTGTGGAATAAAATAAAGAAAAAAGAGTGCCTTCTGGGCAAGTACACTAACACAAAACAGTTGACCTGTAGCCAGAAACCGCTGATGTTATATCATCAAACCTTACAGGCTTGCAGTGCTATTATTGTAAACTAAAGCTTTAACACCCCTGCAGCATTGGAGCTGTTCCAAGGCGAGGTTGGACATTGTGGACTCATAGAATATACAATGGTTTATTTATTTGGTGTTCTACATCCACCTTTCACAGCAGTAACCAGTCTGAACTAGAAAATGTACCCATTGTCTGTGGGCAACAGTCACCTTTTTCATTTATACTAATTCATTGAAATGAAAAACAAAACAAACCAAACTAATAATACCACATCATGTTGTAAATGTTATTGACTAACTGTGTGTGTGTGTGTGTGTGTGTGTGTGTGTGTGTGTGTGTGTGTGTGTGTGTGTGTGTGTGTGTGTGTGTGTGTGTGTGTGTGTGTGTGTGTGTGTGTGTGTGTGTGTGTGTTTAACTCAATGTTATTTATACTCAATGTCAAGTTAGGCCAGTTGTCCTTTAGAGGCATTAGAATTACTGCACCATACAAGATGAGCCAATGAAAGATTAAATGAAAATAGAGCCTCAGCCCAGAGCTGTGAGTGATTAGAACCAACGATGGCAGAGCAGCACTCTAGAATATAACTCAGCAATGGTTTCAATACTATTTGAGCAAACATTGCACATTCAGTTGCAATAAAGACCCATTTAAGATTTTCCTTTCAGAATCACCTATTTAAAAAAAAAATACGTTATATAATCCTTGTATAATTCTCTCACTTCACCATAAATTCAGAGAGTTTGAGCAATACATGTGTTGGTGTATGAACATGAATCTGTGTGCATGTGTATGTGTGCATCATGTGCATGCACACACAATCATGCAAGTAAATGTATGCATGAGAGTGTGAGGGCATAAGAACACAACACAAACACAAACACATCAGTGTGTGTTTGTGTTAGTGTGAGGGTCATCATCAGGGAGAACGCCTGACCCCCCTCATATTATACAGGTGCAATCACCCAAGCCTCACGTTCCATAATTTGAAGTTAAACCTGGACCCCCCCCCTCTCTCTCTCTCTCTCTCTCTCTCTCTCTCTCTCTCTCTCTCTCTCTCTCTCTCTCTCTCTCTCTCTCTCTCTCTCTCTCTCTCTCTCACACATCTCAGCACTCCCCTCATCCATAATTCACAGCAGGTCTCCTGTTTCATGGCAGTTCCCCAACCAGACGATTCGCCATAGAAAATCAGTCATGGCACGGTGAAAAATGTATGACCTAACTGCTTTTACATGCAAACCTTTGCAATCATTTCCTGCTATCAAACCATCTTGTAGACCCTCATGGGGCCAGCCATGTCTCTGATCATCCGCAAGATGTTCCTGTAAAGTCTGATGGAATTTGATTTTAATTGGCAGGGGGTACGTGGCCTCCGTGTGTGTGTGTGTGTGTGTGTGTGTGTGTGTGTGTGTGTGTGTGTGTGTGTGTGTGTGTGTGTGTGTGTGTGTGTGTGTGTGTGTGTGTGTGTGTGTGTGTGTGTGTGTGTGTGGAGCAGTTATTAAATAATAAAGGACTTTTTTAGTTTGACTGAAGTGCCAATCAAGACTAGAGTTTGCAACTGCACGTGTATCGCAATAAATATGCAATATATGTCGGCCTATATATTATGTAATGCCTTGAGGTATAGACCAATTATTTGTTTACCAACATTGAGACTGGATGCACAGGTGATTGTTTCATGCAATCAATTCTCAACCTATTGTTTCGGGGTGCGCTGGTTTCAGCGCACCCCAACCCCCTCTTGTGTGTTGGCTAGTGACACGTGTCTTAGCGAGAATGGGTTTCATTTGGAGCCAGAGTGACGTTTGCAGCCAGTGTGACGTCGTCTGTTAAGGGGTCTATTGTCTTTGCTTGCACATTGTAAGTGCTTGCATGTGTACAGTTGCTTGCACATGTGCATCAGGTGTTCTAAGCCTTTCCTCATTTGCCTTTGAAGTTTCAGTGTAAGGCTACTTCCTGTTTTATGTTATTTATTGCGCTTTCCTGATAAGCATTAGTAATTTAATCCTACGCTGTAAAATCCAGAGAGTTAATCTAACTCTGAGAGTGTACAAATGTAACCAAATGGACTCATAAGGGTCAATATGGTTACATTTGTACACACTTAGGTTTATCTACAGTATAGATAAACCAACTCTGACGATTTTACTGTGTAATATATTGACACAACTCTCCATTGTCTTAGTTTTCATTTTGTTGTCTATTTGTCTTATCTACCTTTTCTTGATAATGCATAAAACATCCTAAGTGGTGTGGCCAACAGCCATATTATGAAGAGTATTTTTAGGGGATTAAATGACCTCAGGAAAGAATTATTCGAAATAACAAAAAGGCCATTGCAGGCTGACCAGAAGCAGGCATAAAACAGTTGTCCCCACCGGGGATAAAAGTGAATGACCGGGGGGTTTCAAAAGCAGAGGCATGGATTTCCCCCTGATTGCCCCCAGCAAATAGAATTGTCTTATGACTGAAACTGTAACCCATTATGTATACCTATCCTATCTACCCCCCCCCCCCCCCCCCCCCCCCCCGCTCCCACTTCTGTCTCTCAGTCACACTATTCTAATAGGCTTGTAAGGCGATAGCATTACCTTGATAATGGCCTAGCGGACATGTGGTCATCCAATACCGTGCTATCTAGTTTGCCGTTCCCTTTTGAGGATCAGCAATCTTATAATTTCAGGGTAGTAACGTTTCTGACGGGCTCAATGACGACTGGCGTCGCAAAGCCAGTTGTCCTCTGTATCAACTCCTCTTTTATACCGAGCAGGATTTCTCGAATCTCATGAATAGTAATGCTATTTAAGAGTGCTGAACGGCTTAAAAAGGAGCTGCTTTGTTGAGGGCTGACGACGATGCTACACTTTAAACCAGACTATCTAAACAAGGTAAGGTGAGCTAAGAGATCTGAAGTTACAGAGCAGAGGGCTTGCTCCACTGGCCGCCTCTCTGCATGACTTCTTGGTTATCGACTTCTTGAGTCGGTGCGAATGTGATTCATCATTAATGTGACTGGAATTAAACAACCGAAGGCCCAGATATGCAGCACTCTTTGAACAAAAGGTTTCATTTTGGCCTAGACGTCAGCATTATACTGGCCTACAATGCAGAGTACAGACCGCCTTTTATTAAGTGTGCAAGACAGTAGAGTAAAGGATTCTAACTACTACGGTGCTACTGCATGGATGATGGCACTTTGTACTCCAGTCTCCAGGGGCTTCATGCAACCAGTGGTGGAAAAAGTACTCCGACTTTTTACTTAAGTAAAAGTGGCAATACCACAATGTAGAAATACCTGCATTCAAAATTTGACTTGACTTAAAGTACCAATGTAAAAAACTAAAGTGTTTCAAAATGTGTCAAACGTTTTCCCAAACAGCTGATCTACAAGCTAACACATCGTGACGGTTTGTGAGGTTGTAGTCGATCGGCTATTTTTGAATAGACAAAGGGCTTAAGTGTTTTTTGTAGTGTATAATCTAAATCTAGAAAGTAACTTGTAACTATTGTTTTTTAGTGGAGTAAAAAGTACAATACTTGCCTCTGAGATGAGTAGAGTAGAAGTATGGAAAAATGTACATACTGTAAAGTACCTCAAAAGTTTGCTTGAAGATCGCCTATCTTCATATAATTGGTCCTCACTAATGCTCTTGATAAAATGGTACCATTTCTACCATTCTTTTGGTCTGTGTCTTATAGGAGGGGTGTGGACACTTCCAAAACCTGCCTACCAGTAACAACATCGTTAGTTTGTTTAGATTTTTATTAACGCGAGAACAATGGCTTCCATTATAGCATGCTAACTTTCCAGGAATAGAGAGCCTATACAGTTTCTATTCACGTAGATTCCCTATCAATGATGTCACTGTTAGGTGGGTGTCTGAACTGTCCACAGCCCTCCTCTGAGACACAGAGTAGAGTGAGTAGACAAAAATGGTGCCATATTATAATGATCATTAGTGAGGACCAATTATATGAAGATCGGTGGAAAATGGGTGAAGTCGTCCTTTAAGTTACTACAGTACTTGAATAAATGTAATAAGTTACTTTCCACCACTAGCTTCATGCAACAGTCATTTACAGTTATTCCAACCAAACCAATGAAAGAGACTTTCATTTGGGAACCGTTCCTTACCTTTCTGTAAAACCCCTGAGGTACCTCAATCTTTTGACCCAGTTATTGTCACTCACTTTGCTGTTAAGGAATTAACCTGCTACCGTAGGTCCTCAGGGAGGGCACCTTTAATTATTAATGTTAATTCATGTTCTTGATTTGTTTAATTGTTTTATATGTTCTATTATATGAAGCACCTTGTGTTGCATTTGATTGCATGAAAAGTGCTACATAAATAGGATTGATTTATTGATTGATTGGATAATAGAAGTAGTCCTACACATTACACAATACATTCTGGAGTGTTCATTACATTTTGTGTGAGTGTAAAACAATGCAAGAGTTAACCACTTAAACCCCATATGGCTGACCGGTGTCCTTTAGGGCTCATTGCTAAACGCAAAACTGTCTTTTCTGTTTTCTGTTATTGTGGGGAAAGCTTTCGCCGAAAATAGCGGAGGTGGTGGGTGGAATGTGATGGCATTGACCCAGCAGTAGGTGTCTGAGTAATGCAGATGAGTTTAGTGTGCCCCCCATTGAGTGGAAGGACTTTGTAAATGTTTTCTTTATCTGTCTCTCTATTGAAGTAAATGGATGGACATGGAGAACCCCCCTTTGAGTTTCTACAATAGCCCATGTGCAATATTAAGTGAAAACAGATCTGTGGAACATCTTTGGCAGGTTTCCATTATGTGGTGGTGGCAGCATTAATGCTTTATAAGACTGGGTAAGCTAGGACCCTAGGAGAGCATACATAAAGCTATGGCCACCAGGAGGCTGCTTTTTGCAAAACACATTTTTTGACAGTACTCCTACAGATTTTGTCCAAACATCTCACAAATCGGTACACAGTATCTCTATAAAACAAACAAACAAAACTGTTCTTTCAGATTTTTCATATCCATCCTGATTGGCTAAAAATAGCTTCCAAAGTTTGCAGGAGTGCTCCGTTTTGAACAAAATGCCCCAAATCATGAACACAGCATGCAATTTCCGTGAAATTTTGCACACACATTCCCACTATGCCTAGGAAGAAATGCCACTTTTTTTCAAATCGGCCTCATGGTGGTGCTATAACAGGCCTATAACTGCACCCATCTGTGTAAAACTTTGTATGCGCACTCTCTAGAGGTCAAGGAAAAACCTTTGTCCTGCATCTGCCTTTTAAAGCGCCCACCAGGAGGCCGACTTATGTAAGACATTTCTTTTTATATTACTCCTTCCGATTTTATCCAAATTTCACGCAAATCGGTACACATGATCTCTATAGTCATGTGATCAAGGCGGATGTGTTTGATTTTTCATATTCCATCCTGATTGGCTAATATTCACATCTAAAGTTTGCAGTAGTGGCTTGTTTTGAACAAAATGCCGCAAATCATGATTGCGGTCAAACTTTCCACGCACATTCACACTATGTTGAGGAACAAATGCCACCCTTTCAACATTGGCCTGTTATAGTGCCACCAGCAGGTCTAATTTAGCAAAACACATTTGTTGAACAAAATGCCTCAAATCATGAATGCAGTGTCCGATTGGCGTGCAAGGCCTAAGAAGAAATGGCACCCTTTTCACATTGGCCTATTATAGCGCCACCAGGAGGCCACAATAACCTACCTGACCTGGCGGAGACCTGTGCTCCGAGGAGCACTTTTTCTAGTTGTATATGTTATTATTATTTCATTTCATTTCATTGACCACTTACGAACACGGAGTCCCTTGTGGTTGGTACATTCACAAGGGACTAATGCATCTGTTTAAACTGTTACTCTATCCTGGTCTGGGATTCTTGATCCCTGAGGTGTCTGTAACTCTGTATCATTTCTTTTGTCATTGTGTACATACTAGGAGAGCAAGCATTAAACATGAAGCAGGCATGGCATCAGTTGGCTTTAAGTGACTTACTGGCCACTTACTGTTTGATATGGACAATACCTCCCGAGGGCACTTGTTTGTGTAGAACTTATCAGTATAGAGAAATAAAGAGATAGAGATAAATTCCTTGAATGAGACATATGCAGAGTTGTCATCATGTACCGATCATTCAGCGTACAGCTCTGGAAGCGGACAGTTAAGAGGGTGATCCGGGTAAGAGAAGTCATACATTTATATGTTGTCATTGTTTGTCCTGTTGATGTTGTCATCATTAACCAATGTTTGATCGCTCCTTTCTCTCAGTGGTGTAAAGTAACTAAGTACAGTTACTCAAGTACTGTACTTAAGTACAATTTTGAGGTATTTGTACTTTACACAAGTATTTCCAATTTTCAGTACTTTTACTTCTACTCCACTACAAATATTGTACTTTTACTCCACTACAATTTTAGAAAACTTTAGCTTGTTACTTTGTAGATTTGGATTATTATTACAAAACATACATACAGTAATCACTTCAGCCTTATATACATTTCGGCCATTTGAAAATAGCCGATCTACAAGCTCACAGTAGATCTGCTATTTTCAAAAGAATTGTATACATTTTCTACATTTGAAAACTTGTGAAACGGAACATTCTGCATAATGAGTACTTTCTACATTTGGTACTTTAAGTACATTTTGATACCAATACTTTTGTACTTTCACTCAAGTCAATTTTGAATTCCGGACTTTTACTAGTAACAGAGTATTTCTACATTGCAGTATTGATATTTTTACTTGTAAAACATTTGAGAACCTTTTCCACCACTGCTTTCTCTCCTGTGCTGCCATAATGTCATGTACTGCACAACGTCAAGTCTGGGTGTGAATGCCAAACTTTATTTACTTTCATATTTTTTAATTTAAAAGGCCAATGCAAGCCTGAGAAACGTATCTGATCTACTACGCTGGCTTTGGCTGTGTCTGCTGATTACATTTTACAGCAGGGGTTGAATTCAAATGGACTAAACACTTGTTGTCAGCGTTTATCTGTTTGAGGTACTGTGCGCTTGCACCAAATTGGAAAAGCTTTTCATATGTTTTCAACACTTTGTAGATGATCTATAACATGTGCACAAACATAAACAGGCCATTTTCTTTTACTCAGCTTTCTTTTCCCTAACTGCAAATCCACCACAGTATGAGAACAACAATTTGCATACTTTACACTACTATGGCATAAGGTGTCACAAAATCAATATTACACACTTAACCCATTGAACACATATTACCATACACACTTAACCACTACTTTTAACCATGACACTTTTAACCATTACGGTTTTTACACCTTTGCTCTGTTCAATTCAGGAATTGGTTTAGCTGTGGCTCTGGTCTTGTGCCTTTCAAGGGCGACTGACTGTGTGTGTGCATGTGTGTGTGCGTGTGCGTGTGTGACTAAATGTGATGTGCCTGTGTGCATGTCTGTCTTGCTGTATTGGCAATGCCCCTTTGCGGTTCTCGCATGGCACTTGTATATGACTTGCTGTCATTTTGTATTAGATATGTACTCAATAGCGGCTTGTTGTTGTGTGTGTGTGTTTCTGTCCTTGTGTGAAGAGGTGTTGTGTGGGGTGCTGGCCAGCCCATGTCTGTTTGTCCGTCAGCTAAAGCCTGACTTGGCTGTTTACTCAAGTTGAAAAGCTTACGCGTGCACACGCACACACGCACACACACACACACACACACACACACACACACACACACACACACACACACACACACACACACACACACACACACACACACACACACACACACACACAGGCACACGGGCACACACACACACACACACACACACACACACACACACACACACACACACACACACACACACACACACACACACACACACAGACACGCACACACACACACAGGCACACACGCACGTGCGCGCGCTCGCACACCAGAAGAGAGGTAGTGGGTATGATATGGTTGGTCACCCCAGCAACTGTTAGCTTGGCAGGGTGTCTATCCGTGTGTGCGTGTTTGCGTGCACATGCCTTTCTATCTCTCCCCAGTGAGTTCTGCAGGGTAGCTGGGTATGATTCATTACCAGGTCGCTCTGCTAGTCCTAACTGCCTCGTGCTGACACTCACAGCGTGCATGTTAGTGCCCTCTGTCCAGACCTGTGGGTCAATAGCTGTGTTTGCTCTCTGTCCTGTCAGGGCTTGCTGGCAGGCACCTCCAGGCAATATGGAATCACTTATCTTCCTGATGCCCATGCCCAATTTACCCATAATACACCACGAGCAATTTAGTGAATGCTTTGAACCAGAGTGCCCTGACACTGCACTACCACTGAGTCTGTGCATACATCTTTTAGCATGTTGATTTTTTTTTCCCCCGGTGGGGATTCAATCAAATCAGTGGCCAGTGGCCTGTGCTGCCTGTTGAACAACAGCAACCTTTTCTCTCCACCTCTCCCTTACATTCATCGCTCTTACCCCCTGGAATATACAAGGTATTAGCCAGAGTGTTAATTTAACCCTGAGGGTGTAAAAAAAGGACCCTTGATGTGTGTACCATGCTCTCCTTTAATCAGTGCTTCTCTGACTTTATCTACCGTATTTAGCACATGCACTGTGTATATATTTTCAGCTCTATCTTATCAAATCCTTCAGTGTTTCTGAGTTCACTAGTTCACTAGTTCACTTCAAAAATGACTTATTTTCTATCAATTACACACTTTCAATTTGTTTTGTTTTTGTCGCATTCCTAAGCCAATAATTTGATGACCGGCGAAAATATGCTGATGTCTCCGGTAGGAGACTCCGACAATCATCATATTATTGACTTAGGAATGCGACAAAAAAAATCTCCATGAATTTAAGGCTTCATGGGGTGTGGAATTGATAGAAAATAAATAATATTTTGGGTGAACTATTCCTTTAATGTAGGAATCATTGCTTTAAAATCCCACATACATTCTTGCTGGTAGCTGATGCATTAATTTCATTTACGGTGTTTCATCAATCAGGAAAGTAAAACCTGAAGGATCATATTTCAAGCAAGTTGTTATATCTCCCTCTAGCCCTGCCTAATGAAACAAATCTAATGACTTGAGAAATGCTAGTAGACACTTCCGGCATTGTTGTGAAAATGTTTGTTACTTCCACTTCATCTCCACCTTTTCAGAAATGTGCTGTCCAGAGTGACGTCAAAGGTTATTTTTAGCTCCTCGTTCCCCGCTGTCTGTTGTTTAAATTCCTCACTTAGGAGTGAGGATAAACGTGAGAGCTTTGAATGCATTGTACATATGCCACACCAAAGCCAACACCAACTATCCTGTAATTTATTGGCTAGGCTTGTTCCTCTGTTACCAAGCAGCGGAACCTGGCAACATCTATTGTGTCTCATTTTAATGACCCTAACACAAGCATGGTCTATGACACTGTGTACTGTGTAGACTGGCTGGGTTCTTCTCTATCTGAAGCATTTGAGGCTCATTGTGTCAGGTGTCTAGAATGGGTTTATGAGAGGCAGAGAGCTGCGTCTGCAAATCTGGATGATGACTTTGGTCCTACACTGGACTTGTGGAGTTTTTTAATGACTGAATCACTCAGGAATATTTTAACCCCTCTTGTTTGAGAAATTGCTGCTGGTCCTCTTTGGAATACCTTTTTTGAGTGGAGGCATGAACTTGGATATTTTTGCTTTTACTTTTGACGCGTCCTATATTAATTACAATTGGTTATAGGTCTTTGGATCGATCCTTTTATAAGTGATGTCAGAGCCCAAAGCTACAAGGACTACAGGAGAGCTCCTATCCCCAGGCAACACGACTATTTACAAAGTATGTGAATAATAGCCTGTGCATTTTTAGAATATCCCAGTAAGCTTGTGTAGTTAGTGTTTGTGGTGACATCACACACCCATCATATCACAGCACCTTCAGGAGGAATTGGATATTTTAAAAATGACGTGCAGGCGTTCAGTGGAACTACAAGGAAATGTAGAATGCCAGCCCAGAAAAGACAAAATGAGGAGATACAGAGAAATAATCGAGAATGTACACTTTGATGACTGCCCTCTGTCCTGGTGTTTACAATGCATGTCTGTCTGTCCATTTTATTTAGCAAAAGTTGAAGGAGGAGCGAGAGGCGAAGCGAGCACAGCTAGATGGAAGACACGACTATGTCCTCAGCATCGTGGCCTCGTGCCTGGGGCTTGAAAAAGCAGAAGTGGAGGATGCCATACTGGAAGGGAATCAGGTAGAGTGTGTGTGTGTGTGTGTGTGTGTGTGTGTGTGTGTGTGTGTGTGTGTGTGTGTGTGTGTGTGTGTGTGTGTGTGTGCGTGTGTGCATGTGTGCGTGTGCATGTGCGTGCTTGTTCTCAAAGGTGTATCTGTTAATATATCATCACTGTTGGCATAAACCTTGTATGTTCAAATCAGTTAGCTTTCACAGACTCTTGTTAATACTTTTCATTGGTTTGATATTTTATAAAAACCCTAAGTAAGACTTAACCACTTTCAACCTGGTGTCTCTATTTTCATAGATCTATAAGCATAATTATGTACAGTGTACAAAGGATAACATCGGGCAATAATTTATGAAAGAACATAAAAATATTGAAACATGGAGATACAAGGTTTTTGCCCAACAGCGACAACATGAATGTGCTGATTGTAATGAAAGGTTTTCCTTTTGCCCGGGCAGATCGACCGTATGGAACAGTTCTTTGTGATGGACGGCCTTCCTCACCTGATGTTTTACTACCAGGAGGTTGAGCCACCGGAAGCAGGTATGAGGAGATAAAGTGATCACAAACAGATACCTAATAAAACAAAAAATCAAACTGGACAATCATTCTCTGGATTTCACAGAAAATCCAGATTAGACTTCCCCGTGCAACACATCACATCTTGCCCGTTTGATTGAGTTATGAGCTCTAACAGTTAGAGACACGACTTAGACAGTTAGAGTCTAACTGATAAGATTATCTCTCTCTCTATCATACAGTACAAGCCCGAGCTGGTTGTGAGTTGTGACATCTTTAGGGCATCTCAGTTATATTTTCTATCCATCCTTACTCCTAAGCAGTGGAGGTTTAGGAGCTTTAAAGCCTGCGTTTGCTTTCCAAAGAGCTTTGGCTCAGCACATTGTTTTATCCTATTCCCAGCGACTGGCCTGCATCATGAAGCCCAAGGATTTAGCGATTTTGTGCCTTTCACCTGAATTGAGATTGAGCCCCAGACTGAGCCACAGGCTGAGCCACTTACAGGTGTGCAGTAAGAGGAAGGCCTTTTCAGAAAGTAATATTTGTCTATTTCCCATTTCAGTTGCTGCAGCAGTGGCAGCAACCCCTGCTCCCTCCACGGCCGCTGTCCAGCCCCAGTCTCAGCAGAGTGGTCGCATTAAGAAGGCTAAAGTGTTTGTGACAGAGGGGAGAGATGTTGCCCTGACTGGAGTGTGTGTTTTCTTCACCAGAGCCAACACTTCCAGGGTTATCACATCTGAGAATATACACAGGGTGAGAGAAGGTTGACTTTTTCACAAGATGTCTTGAACTGTTTTTTAGCTTTCTTTTATTGGTTTTCTTTCCAAAAGAAAGATGGTATGAGAGAGAGCTTTATTTACCCATTTAACTCAAAAGCCTTGCTTTCTATATTTTGTGTTTTCTCACCCCAGAGAATGAAGTCAAATTCTTAAACACTTTCTTCTCAAACCAATGAACAAATATGAACAAATATATGATATGAACAAATGATATGCCTCAGGACAAAAAAGATCTTGTACAGTACTGTACACCAGCGAGACTAGGGTTTTGAATACTCTTCGCTTTATCCGGCTTGGCCGGGCACTCCAACTAACACAGTTGCCCGTGTTCACGGGTGGGAAGCGGAAAGGGTGATATGTCGCTGCAGTGATGCCTGTTAAGCAGTGTTGATTTTGTCGACTAAAACTATGACAAAAAATGTTAGTTGACTACCTTTTTTCACTGATGAAAACTAAATAAAAACTAAGCTATGATGAGTAAAACTATGACTAAATATACTGACAATTTCGTCAACAAATAGAAACTAGACTAAAATGTTTGGGAGGGACTAGTTATTATGGGTGTCACAGACAGTCACGCATTGTGAGCTTGGGTACAAAACCAAGAGCATGCGTTCCTCTGCATGCGTTATACCCTCCCATTGAAAAGCCTCACTGTCAGGTGAAAAGAAGCGTCTCACTGGCATGTGTATGGAAGGGGACACGTGGTACCCTGTCTAATGAACCAACCAGTAGGGGTCAGCAGTGACAAGGGACTACAGTATAAGGGTGAACCTGGAATTGGCATAATGACTAAATTGATCATGTACAGTAATTACCATTCCTTTGGCGGTGTTTTTCCATAGATGCTACCGTTATGATAAAACATTTCCTTTTAGTTAAGACGAGGAGACATGCAGGATGAAAGGCTGGGTGGTGAAGCACCATTAGTGTTTAGTCACTCCTGGCAGTTCTGGCTTATCGATCCACACTGATCACCCGCTGTTAGCTGTAAAGATAATCACCATCAGTGATAACAGGGGCATGTTCACAGTAAGCAGCCACAGCAAGGCAGGAAAGAAGAACACTGATGATTGTGTGATTGTGTGTTTGTCTGCATAGTGTGTGTTTGATCAGAATAGCCCCGGCTCACTATTTTCAGGCATCATCATCATTCATATTGATGACATTAAGGGGCAACAGCACTTTAATGAAATGCCATATTGATAAATGTTATAATAACATATTTAAAGGGTTTGTTTAATTCACCTGTATATGATAAAAATGCAAACAGAATTTCAGACGATCACAGTGACACATCATTCTATTTCAAGAGAAAGTTTGTATCTCTTGCTTGTTGGAAATTTCCAATGTGACATAAAATACAACAATATATGTATTTTATGTATTACCATTGTCTTTCCCCCCAAAAGGGTGCACGTGAAATAAGATTTAACTGTTAACATAGCATTTTGACATGTACGTACTATATGTCTGAATGTAAATGTCTGCTGTGATAATGGAAGTCTCCATTATCTTCCACTGACTTGCACTTCTGAACCCTGACAAAGGGTGTTCATTTATTTATGTACCACATGCTTTAACCCATGGATATGTGTATGATAACTTCTGGTCTGTACACGCCACAGCTGTGGGAGTGTACTTGTCATGTTTTCCCCCTAGACCTTTTTTCTGACACAAACTATTGTCATTTTCCCAGGAAGTGAACTTCAACATGTTGGATACCGCAGAGGTGGGTCTGTTGAAGAGTGTGGAGCAGCTGTTGTCTGACATCTTCATCCCCACACTGAAGAGGACCAACCATGGGTGGGGAGAGCTGGCCAGCCCTCAGGCCCAAGCTGTCAAACAGGACTTCATAGCGTCCTTAGACAGTTTTGTGTCTGTCCTGGCAGGGGCACAGGAGAGCCTTCAGGAGAAGGTGAAGCATACTCTACCCACAACATATTTCTCATCGAGAAACACGGCATATGCATGCACAAATAAGAGGGGAAAAGTATTTATAGTAGCTTGTTTTCATCTAGGTGAACCTGAAAAGATGTGACACACTGGACCTCCAAACACTGAAGACTCCATCAGACTACAAGGCAGCAGCCAACAGCACAGAGACCATAGAGAAGATAGAGGCCTGTATGAAAGTCTGGATCAAACAGATAGAACAAGTAAGATGAAGCCAATGTAATAACAGATGATATTTTCCCGCTCCATTGCACTCCTTGACGATGTGTAATAGTGTGATTTTGTCTTTGATCTGTAGAAAATGTCAAGCAGAAAAGTCAAGCCATCTCATCATCTGAACATGAAAAAGAAAAAAGCCCCTTTTCATTAAAAATGAAAAAGGGCTAGAGACAGTATCATCATTTGAAAACTTGATTATGTAAATATGCTACGCACATTATTTTGACAGGTAAGGCAGCTGAAGTTAATGACATTAATAGAGGGTGTGTTTCATTTCGGGTTATCTGTGTGCCAACATGAAGTACCTGTATTTAAATGAAACATACCCACAATTAATGTTTTTATCTTCAGCTGTATGTTTGTTTACCTGTCAAAATGGCTCCAGCTATGTAAAGGGTCTATTCTCTCACACATGCTCTAATGATGGGAAGGTTTCAGCCAGATCAGAGCCCCATTTACATCTATTATAAAATGAAGTTAAATATAAAACAATATATACAAAATGTGGTGGTGGTGGGAGGGGAATGGAAATTGATCCGGCCCGGACACACACACACACACACACACACACACACACACACACACACACACACACACACACACACACACACACACACACACACACACACACACACACACACACACACACACACACACACACACACACACACACACACACACACACACACACACACAAATAGCTGATCTACAAGCTCACAACGCCTCGCAGACCTTGTAGTTCGTCTCTTTTCAAAATATTCATCTGTGGAACCGAGTCAAACTAAATGCCTGCAATTCCAAGTGCTTGTCAGGGTGGGGGGTCCCTAGTTCAAAGGATTACTTTTGGGGGTCGCGGTCTGAACAGTTTGGGAACTCTTGTCCTAAGCTATAACGGTTTTGTAACTCCACTAGGTCCTGGCTGAGAGTGACCAGTTAAGAAAGGAGGCAGATGACCTGGGCCCTCGTGCTGAGCTGGATCACTGGAAGAAACGAATGTCCCGCTTCAACTATCTAGTGGACCAGCTCAAAGCCCCTGATGTTAAGGCTGTGCTAGGTGTCCTAGCTTTAGCCAAGTCCAAACTCATCAAGGTTAGAAACGGCTGTGACGTCCTTCAAAAATGTTGAATATATGCTGCTTGCTTCATATTGCTTTTTTTGTTTGTTTCTATTTTAATTCACAGCTGACTTCGTTTCTCTCATAAAAATGCTTAATCAACCTAGCCTAGCACATATAGTCCTGACAAGATGGCTTTTGGTTTATGTTGATCTTCTGTCTGTACTAATCTCTGTTTTGGTGGCATTTTAGATGAAAGGCTGTAGGCTAACATTGTGACATTTGAATGTGACTGGCTTATAACAACAGATGTCTTAAGGAAGTTTCTCTCTCCTGTCTGTCCAGTCGTGGCGCGAGCTGGACACAAGAATCACTGACTCGGCCAATGAGGCCAAAGACAATGTGAAGTACCTTTACACCCTGGAGAAGTTCTGTGACCCTCTGTACAACAGTGACCCGGTGAGACAAATGCTATATACTTTTAACCCATTAAGACCTGGAACGCATCTGTGTCATTTTTTGATTTGAGCTAAAAAGCATCATTTTACACTTTGGCTATACAAAAATAGCAGATATACAAGCTCATAGCGCGGCACCGAGTGCCGCGCTATGAGCTTGTATATCTGCTATTTTTGAAAAATCTAGAAAATTTGTGCAAATCTTTAAATATATATATTTTTAAAGCGAACATTTGTAACTCAAATATTTGCATCAAACTGCATAATAATAACAAATGTGTGTCAAGAAACTATTTATTATTAAAATAAATATATTATAGAAAGCTTCTAGTTGTTATGGGAGAAGCTCATGTGTGCATGGCTGTAATATACTGTATAGTATGTGTTTGATTAAATAGCAAGTACATTTTCGTTTAACCACTTATACCTTATATACTTCATTGACCAGGTGCACCTCCTCCTTTTTTTGTAGATTGTAGATCAGCTATTTTCACCAAATGTTTGCCCCAGAATAGGGACACTATGGTCCATGTGATTAATGGTTTGCTTTGTTGCCCCAGGTTTCAATGGTGGATGCAATCCCAGGTTTGATTAATGCCATCAGGATGATCCACAGTATTTCTCGCTACTACAACACATCTGAGAAGATCACGTCACTATTCGTTAAGGTAGGGAATCTAGGGATGGCTAATATTCTGCACACTATGATATGTACAATTGCAATTACAGGTTGATATTAATAGACACACGAAGCATTAAACATTGAAGCAAGTTATTATGCCACAATTATTATGCTATTATTATGCTACAATTTATTTCTTTTTTTGCTTCCTTTTGAGTTTTGTTTGCTGATGATCAGAGGCTGTACATTTCAATTCTCCGTTGCATGGTTTGAGTAATACAGTTCCTTAAATCTCCAAACTCACCTGGTCTTTCAATGTCTTCAGGTGACCAACCAAATGATCACAGCCTGCAAGGCTTACATCACTAATAGCCACTCTGTCACCATATGGGACCAGCCTCAAGAGCAGGTGACAGAAAAGCTGAGAGCTGCCATCCACCTCAACCAGGTAGTGTATTATTTTCGTCCGATCCCGAGAGTCCTAGACCAACGAGTCTAGCAAAATGTTTTAATCAATTACAATGTTTTTGATTTAATAAAAATAATCACAAATTGCTACTGGATAGATACAAAATAAACACACAAACTGAACTATATTGTATTTATCCTCTTAAGCCCAATTCAAAATCGTTCAAAAATAGCCGAGCTATTAGATCTTTTGAAACATTTTGCCTATAATGACATGCCCACCAGGCACACGAGGTTGAAAGTGATAAGGCCCGATTCCTTACCACGCATCGGCTGCATAATTGCCGAATCCGATACTGATGTTGTCAAAAACGTAAAATAATGGCTGATATATCATCCAAGCAGATATACAGAATGTGACGGCTGTCTCGTATATTATACTAGTTGCTGTCGTGTTACATGCACAATGTTCAATTTGTGTGTAGGCTACTCTCAGGCTCGTATTGGATGTGACTGGTTAGCAACAGAGTGTAATAATATTCTCTGCTCACACTATGATTGATGATACAATGTTGGACTGACAATGTAATTTTCCCACGATAATGTGCTGCAAATGAAAACATACAACCAAAACAATGTTGTCTGCTGTTCCATGAGTGCTGGCTTTTGCTTGGAGGAAAATGGCTGTAGAGAACAGTGGCTTGCTACACTATGTAATGAATTATGTTCACCAGGAGTACCAGCGGTTTTTCCATAAGACCAAGGTGCAACTGGAGCAGACGCCATCAGAAAGGCAGTTTGACTTCAGTGAAATGTACATCTTTGGAAAGTTTGACACGTTCCAGCGGCGACTCAACAAGATCCTGGAAATGTTGAACACCATCTCTATCTATTCTGCTCTGCAAGACCCCAAGATAGAGGGACTGGAGACCCTGGCCACCAGGTTTCAGGTGGGTAAATGTTTGGAGACATTTTCTGTCCTGTGCAATACAATTTAGATATATTTGCTGTTGGACAGAAAACGTGTGTTATCATAATTAAACTCATTTTTTTGGGTGGAGTAGATTTTTTTTTTTTTTTAAAGATTTGTTTGTGGTAGATTTTTATTATTTTTCATTGAAGAGGGACAGGGAAAGTAGTCTGACAGGAAGAATGGGGAGAGAGATGGGGGGAAGACATGCAGGAAAGGCCGACGGGAACGGGACGCGAACCCGCGGCACACTGCTATTAAGGATTTTCAACCAGGGTGCCTAGACCGCGACGCCACGGTCTAGGCCGGGGTAGATTTTTTTTAACCCAGTGCCAATTGCCTATGTAATCCTGGGCACTGCTCTCCCTCTGCCAGCCTAGGGAGAGCCCAGAACTGAGCTCAAGACTCCTTCAATGCACGAGGAGCTAGCAAGCCGCCTCACTTGACAGGGGGGAGTTTCCCTGGTTGGACGTAGCGCGTGGAAGGAACCAGTTCCAACCAGTTCCTTTCCTCTCCATCAGGCGCCCCGTCTGACCAGGGGGAGGCAGTTTAGAGACCAGGATCACTGCATGTTTTTTGTAAGGGTACTACCTACCCTAGGGGACACGGGGAGAACATGCAAACGCGACACAGAAATGCCCTTACGTGCGCGGATAGGCCTTGCGTTAGATCGCGTATTTTAATAGCTTTTTTTTAATTCATTTTTTTAGATCTGACGTTCATAGTGACGGAACACTGTAAAAAAAAAACAAAAAAAAAACAGAAGTCTCGCTAGACAAGATTGAAATCTCGAGATTTCAATCTCGTCTAGCGAGACATCGTTTTTTTGTTTTTGTTGGTTGTATAGTGTTCTGTCACTCTCCTTTAAGAGAAATATGTCTCGTATTATATAGATCAAGTAAATGTTATGACCCCATATTTACTTTTGCAGGATGCAGATGATGTAGAGTAGACCTTTAAGCTGTGATCTATGGAGACATGGTTCATACTAGGCACTGGTGGGGTTCCAAATCAATATTGGGCGCATTCTGTAGGTGTCCTGAAGTTTGTTGTCTATTTATTTATTAATGGAGCAGCTCCAGGCTGCACATCAGCTTGACATCACACATTACAGTCTTGGTTCGTTGGTTTTCACCTTTGGGAAATATTTGCCATGTTCACAGTCACACACATTGATTGGGCGGCACTTCGCATAGGAGTAGCATTTGAATGTTTATATTGAGTCAGCATTCCAGATGGCTAACCATATATTTTATTTATGAGTGTAAAAATGTTCACTATTTCTTTTCCTTGCTACCTTGGATGGACAGACTTCAGATATGCAGGCGAAGTGGGAGGTAACATTTAATCAATGTTTAAAACATAACATTTTAACCTTTTAACTCTTAATATTGCATGAACCAGCTTCATCTAGAATAGAGTTACAATATCCCTAGACAAATAAAACATTCTCATACGTTTGAACAGAATTAAACCGTTTCAACGCATGTTATTGACATCCCTTGTAGGATAATTTATTAAATTAACACCAACATTTTGACCTGGAAAGGAATTCTTCGGGGATTGAAGAAGACATTTCCATGTCGAAACGTTGATATTCATTTAATAAATTATCCTGCATCGTGGCTATGAGTGTGAAGCCTTTTCTTCACTTATTTACCAAGGTCAGCAGCACCTCATCAATACTGGTGTGCATGCACCCTTCTCCTGTTTGTTTGCCATTAACATCCCTTGCTCCATAATGTCTTATTCATTTAATTACCGTATATACTTTTTACTATATCAGTGTTCGTTCTTCTCAGATTAGTTTAAGATGCATGTCTCATAACTAAGAAGGTGGGGGGGTGTTACCATGTCTTTTTCCTTTTGTGAAAGCATAAGCAACTTTGCTCAGCATACGGTCAAACTACCAGTATCATGCATCCTGCTCTCTCTTTGCTGGCAGTACAGATGACATATTGTACTGCCAGGATGAATACGTCCTTATACCACAGCCCTTACAGACTTCTGCTCATTTAAATTGAATAGGCATAACAAATGACAAGTTTTAAACTAAAAAGATCTTTGTCACTGTGTGCGTCCATGTGTGTGTTTATGCGTGTTCATGTGTATGTGTTTAATGTATAATATGTCTGGGCCAGGCTATCGTGCTTTCCATGAAGAAGAAGCACTACAGTGTCCTGGACCAGAGACAAACTGATTTTGATGTGGACTATGAGGATTTCTGTAAAAGCACCGCTGAACTCCATGTAAGTTCATCATTATATAACTAAGTCATTGTCATTCTACATCTCATTATGTGAATACTCTAGCCAACTGTAGGTGCTGTTTGGAGGTTGGTTGGTAAGTTCATGGTACACCTCTGAGAAGTTTCACAAGGGCGTTTGGTGCAGGGCCGGGTGATATGGATAAAACAAATGTCACTATATCTTTTACCTAATACCTCAATATTGTATTGTGACGATAATTTAAATTTTCTTTTTAATGTTTTCAAAAACATTTCAAAATAGTGGAAAAACACGATCTACATACAAGCTCACAACGCGTCACATTGGTGTAGATCTGCTATTTTAAAGTTTTGATTAAAGCAACCGCTTGCAGGAAAAGATAACACTTATACCATATCACAACATTATGATATCTAAAATCTAGTCTGAAATCACAATATTGATATAATATCGATATATTGCCCAACCCTAGTTAGGTGTGATTGTCACACACTATCTCTGCAATGAATAAACAATTTTAGTACCATTTTTGTCAGCTATATATATATATATATATTTTGTGTGTGTGTGCGTGTGTGTCCTTGGTAAATGTCATTGTAATACTTTTTTCAGTTTAAGAGACATAGAAATATAATTACTTAATCATAATCTGGGACAGATCTGTGTTGACATATTATTCTATCCAAGTAGTTGGTATAGCTCTTATAATGGATATGTATAACGTCTCTTATAATTAACATAATTATACCTCTGTTCACATTCATTTATTTATTTATTCTTGTTTTTACAGAATCAGCTGAGGAGTTTCATGGACAACACGTTTGACAGGATTCACAATACAGAGAGAGCTCTGAATGTGATGAAGAGATTTGAAAGGTAACTTTTCAGTTACCACATAAATGTTACACTTTTTCAGTCTTTAGGCCACATATGTACATATTCCACACTTCACACTAACTCATTAAGACACAACATTTGTTAATCTTTGATCATTTTCCAAAATAGTTGATTATCCTATTTTTGTGTCACTGGCCACGCGCTTTGGTCTGAATCGTAAATAACTTGTAACTGAATTAAAACAAACCCGTAACTGAATCATAACTGAATCATAGCTAACTCGTAACTGAAACGTATAGTACAGTGGACCACAATGGAAACAAGCCCCCCGAAGCTTTTTGTGTTATCCTTTTAGCGTCGCTTTTGTAACTGTTCTACTGTACTGTTTTCTAAACTTGCTAATAAAGTATTCAATCAACCAATCAATCAAAAATCTTAACTAACTCGTAACTGTATCATAACTAACTCGTAACTGTATCATAAATAACTCAACTCTTAATTCAAAAAATATATATATAAAACATTTTTTAAGTTTTTTGTACCATTGCAGTCATGGCTGTGCCTCTGTTGTAGAGCTACTTGATTATGGCAAAACTTATCATAACTATAATGGGTCCATTTTGAGATCAGTTATTTAAAACATATTTATTTATTGTGTAGAATTATTGATTTACTATTGTGTAGTAATAAAATACAATATGCCTCAGAACATTACCCTGCCATATTCAAGAAATTAAAACAAATATTGAATAGCCTAGCAAAAGGCATTATAATGTCTGCAGTTTCATTATTGCACACAGCCAAAATGCATTAATAATATTAGGTCTGCCATTCCTTCCTTTTGAATTAGTCACTTTCAGTTTCATTTTTGCAAGACACACACACACACACACACACACACACACACACACACACACACACACACACACACACACACACACACACACACACACACACACACGCACAATCAAACAGAAGGGTTCACAGCTGGTGTTAATTCTTTTCCCCTGCGCGAGCTCTTAACTAGCGCTGGTTTTCCAACTACCGGTAATGTTACACCCTCTGACGTGGATTTTAGTGTTCAAGATGACAACAGACAGCAAATCTTGGTTTCAAAGTTTGCAGGGCAGGCTATTCCTTCTCTTACTACTTCAGTTGAGACGGTGGTGAGTGAGAGGAGGGGGGTGCGAGGAGGAATGTGGCTGGGCTGAGTGCGCTCGGAGAGAAGCAGCAGCTCCACTCCTCCATACAGAGAGACGCAACTGATGTATAGTTCTCCATACAACGGTGTTTTACCGGATTTATTTTGGGTTCTAAACGCCTTTGTTTATACGGCTTTTAGCACGTCTAGGAACCGATATGCAGAACCGAAATTACATATTTTTTATGGGTACCCGGTACCGACCATGTCTTTATCGGTTCCTACTTGGAACCGTATTTCGGTACCCAACCCTAACTGTATCATAACTAACTCGTAACTGTATCATAACTAACTCGTAACTGTATCATAACTAACTCGGAGTCGTAACTGAATAGTAACTAACTCGTAATTGAATGGGTCTCGCAGACTGGGCATCCCAGGGCTCGGCGTTGAGGAGAGGTATCAGTGCATTCTGCAGAACTATGGTCGGGATATTGAGATGGTCTCCCGCATTTACACCAAGCATAAACTGGATCCTCCCATTGGACGAGACCTGTCCCCGGTGGTGGGCCGGATTCTCTGGTCCCGGCAGCTGTACCGCAGGATCCAGGAACCCATGGATCTCTTTCAACAGGTTAGATAAAACAGAGATTCTCAACCTTTTTAATTTCAAGGCCCCCCCCGGTTTGATATGCTTTAGGCCACTAACCCTTTCCCGGGATCCCTATCTATACTGTAAAGTCCTCAGTGTTATTTTATCTCTGAGGGTGTACAAATGGAATCTGGGGACCCCCTGGAACCCCCTCAAGGACCCCTGGGTCAGAACCACTGATATAAAATACTATTTTCCTACTATATTCTTCCTCTTGAAACCCGTCTATGCTTGAAACGTGCCCACACGCCCCCTGACTGCCTGCATCCCCAATGACGCTTCCTTCAGAATCATGCACTTCACTGTACTGTCTGTGACCTTACCTACACAGCATGCAGGGGTCCTGTCCACTCCTGAGGCGAAGAGGATCATCCGCAACTACAACAGGGTGGCCAGGGTGTTGCTGGAGTATGAGATACTCTACCATCAAGGTTGGATGACACAGGTGAGGGAAACAGGAAGCTTTATGTTAGACACATGGATCTAAAGATTTAATGGGGAAGCCGTGCTACATCTAAATCTAAATCTGACGTTAAAATAAATTGTGTAAAATAGCATATTTTTTTGATTGATTGATTGAATACTTTAGTAACAGTTTTTTGATTGATTGATTGATTGATTGATTGAATACTTTATTAACAGTTTGCCCAGGGCTGTTTCCATAGTAAAAGTAATGCGTTATTAAAATAAATCAGTTCAAATAAAAACATGACATGACATTGATGGATTCAAGGTTTACTTAAAGGTTCTGTGCACAATTTAGGCCTATTCCCTTGCTCTGTCTATGGGACTTGTCCTTCTGATATGTGTCTCCCTCCAATCCCTCCAACTGTGGATTAATTGTTCATTGTTTCTTGAACACCACTCTCTTGCCTTTCTCTCGCAGATGGAGGACGCCAGGCTGGGTCTACAAGCATCTCTACTGGTCAGGTCTGCGGAGTCAGGGGAGCTTTTTGTGAACTTTGACCCTGAGATCTTGACCCAGGTCAGGGAGTCGGAGGGCATGACCAGGATGAAGTTGGAGATCCCACCCTTTGCTGCCCTGCTGCAGGAGAGACAGACCTCCCTCAAGACAAATTACAACAAACTACAGGTGCATAATGAGCATGTGGTGCAAGAGATTACTGGCACACACTATACTTGATTTTATGTATTTGCAGCAACTTATGTATATTTCGTGATATGCATTTTGTCAACTTGAGTGGGACTTAAATTCTCCATCAAACATTTGACCTCACTTTCCATTGCCATGCAGATGACACCCAAATATATGTCCCTATCAAGTCCTCAACCTCTGAGAGTCTAGTCGGTCTAAAGGCCTGCCTCTTGGACACCAAAATGTCCAGCAGCTCAACTCAAACAAAAAGGAAATTGTCCTCTTTGGCCCTCCCTCTTTTCTTGTTGAATCTTTCATCGGTTTTAGCCGTAAGATCACTAAATTGTTAATTTTCTATTTTGCATCCTTTTAAACTGTGTTTTGCTTTCCTTGCTTTGTTTTAATGTGTACATTTTCTGTGCAGCACTGCTGCGACTTCTGTTTAGGAAGGTGCTATATAAATAAAGTTATTATTATTATTTAAAACGTATCACTGCGTTACATTTGTCTTCACATCTACGCCTTCTAGATGATGTTGAGTGAGAACAGCAGAGTCCGGGCTAAGATTCAGAGTGCCTTTGAACAGCTTGTCATGCCCCATGTAACTAAGGTAAGACAGTATTTTAAGAGACATACAGTCAGTGCTGTGAGAATTGTCAGAAATGATCAAACATTTGAAATGGATTTTCATGTGAGACCCAAGAGCCATAGTCATGAAACGGCTTTGTTCTTACGTTGTGATGTGGAATTCTTATCGTTATGCTGGTAGATGAGAGCACAGCAAAACTCACTGATGAAACGGTACATCTATATACAGCTGCTGTCATGCTCATCAACTTACATCACTGACTTAACAGGTGGACGAGGCTATACTCCCCGGTCTGACCTCCCTTAACTGGACATCGCTGAACATAGACAAGTACCTCAGCCGCATCAGCGCAGCTCTGGGTAAGCAGAAAATCCAGGAGGATCAATGTCCCATGTGCTGACATTGTCTTATTCAGCACCTGCAACATCTGATCAAACTCAGATGCATGGATTCATTGTGTACCTCCTCCTGTGTGTGTGTGTGTGTTTGTGTGTGTGTGTGTGTGTGTGTGTGTGTGTGTGTGTGTGTGTGTGTGTGTGTGTGTGTGTGTGTGTGTGTGTGTGTGTGTGTGTGTGTGTGTGTGTGCGCACGTGTGCAAAATAACCCCCCCCCCCCCGTCTTTCACCCTCTTCCTACTCTCTACCTCATCTGTCACCCCAACCATTGTTTATTTTCTTTAACTTCCTTGTACACATCTGCTTTTCCATTTATGTTCACCCCACATTCACCTTATGTGCTTTTATCTCTCTCTCCTCCATCACCCTCTGGACCTGACTATACACTCTATCTATACGGTATCTCTCTTGCTCTCACATGTCTCTCTCTTATCGTCCTCTTCCTTCAATCTTTCACTGTCTACCTCTTGCTTTGTCTTCATTCCTCTCTCCCTCCTCCCACACTCATCCTCTCTCACTCTCACTCTCGCTCATACTCACACACACTCTCATCCTTCCGTTATGCCCCACCTATTCCCCTGCCTCTCTCCCTCTCTGTTAACCCTCAACCCCTCCATCCTTGCCCTCCAGCGGACCTGGAGCTGTTGATGGACAGAGTGAACGACTTAGTGGAGTTCAGGATAGACACGGTGCTTCAGGAGATGAGTACAGCAACACTGTGTGTTCTGCCAGAGGATGAGCCCTTCACCTGCGAGGAGTTCGTTCAGACCACCAGGGTAGATGAAATATGCACTCCATCTGAATTACAGCACATTATCTGAATTATAGTACATTTATCTGAATTTCTACATGAGAATGGCTGAACACACATTCTTCCTTCTTTTCCCCCTCTTGCAAAAGTATATGAAAAAGTCTTGGAAGATGTATAAATAACATCTATATTATCATATAAAGCTAGAAGCATAAAATGGATAGTTTGAGACATAGAAACCATAGAGGTATATTTGTCAAATAAAATATCTTTAAAGCCATACTATCCAAACTTTTCAATTACCAGACACCAGACACATTCATTAGTATATGTTTCTGGCAACGTTTTGTTGCTTTACAAAATATATTTGGGTGCTAGGACCCTGCAGCATAACTTTTTCAGCTTTCAATAGAGACAAACGCTGTAATGACTACGGAGCTACAAGGGCTGTCGCTAAAACAGACTGCTAAAATGAAAGGGAAAAAATCCTGTGAACGACCAAGACATCTCAACAATTTCGTTACCACGAGAAGCTCAATACATACACTAATGTTGCTATAGATCACCCAGTATAAAAACATTTGTGAATTGAATGAAGCATCTAAATTGGCTCCCCTAGATAGTATGTAGAGTGGACATTTAGATCACTATAAATTTTATGGCACATGATCCAACACCTCATTGACTGTTAATGATTAGACCGTATGTTGTCAGACAGATATTACTGTAATATCTTTAGATTAACGAGGCAGGCACTGCTTGTGTGGTAACCTGTGCGTCATCTATTACAATAATAGCATCAATTTGTATGACGGTCCCCGTGTGGAAGCAGTGAGAGCCTCATTGGTTTGACAGGACTACAGGTCATGAATCATGGCTTATTGGCGTAATGAAAGAGCTGCTAAGTCATCAAACATAACGTCACCGACACCACTGAAAAAGCAATGCATGTTACAAGGATATGAATGACACGCCGACTTCCCACCCATGCTTTGAGGTGTCAGATGTAGTGCAGAAATAATTGCCGCCTGCTGAGATGGATATGTTCATTTTCTGGCTGAGTCACCAATCCGGCATAGGCAGTTGAGATAATAGATGGAAATGAACTCACTTACTTGGCTCACAGATTTATTTATATAAATTACACAGATGATACATTTGTCTCGCTGCCTTTGTCCTAGGAGCTTTGTATACAAAATGCAGCAGGAATCTCTACATGGGAATGTGCTCATTACACAGTGTTTCCCCTGTATGCATTAAGCAGTGGCGGGCTGCCAGTATATTTTCCTAAATCTGGAGACAATTCATATGTAAAGTATACAGATTACTACTGTGCACATGTACTATAAGATATAAGACTTCGTGTTTGAGCATAAATATGCATTTTGAGAACCCATTTTTTTCCCCCGCATTCCTCCCCCACACCATTATCTTCTGGCTTGGGGAAACACTGTTACAACTACTGTACGTGTCTCTATGTGTCGTCACACAGGACCTGTGCATTAAAGGAGCTCAGATCCTCCACACCAAGAGCTCGTTAGTGGAGGAGGCAGCTAATGAACTGATCAACATGCTGCTGGAGTTTGACCACAGTCCGACAGAGGAACAGGAGAAGGTTCCCGAAGACAATCGCACTGAGAGCAAGACCATGGACCACACGGAGAGTGATGGTACACTGCTATTATGTGTTTATAAATACAACAGAATCACTGGGAAAATCTTAGCTCATACGTCGTCAGCGGTGAGAAAAGGATTTTGGACCACATTTTTTTCCCTTTCTGTTTAACTTTAAAGTTATTCTAATTTCTGCCATGATTTCATTTCATTCATACCATCTATCAAATTAGCCGGCCAGTGTAACTTCATCCGTCAGTGATGTTCAGGTTTTTATTATCCCCATAGAGGTCGGGTCTTTCCAGTTTAATAGATCACCCAGGCTTACTGGAACTGAGGGCCTGAGATTAGAGTTCTCAACGGGCCTGAAAATTAAGGCCCAGAATCGATTTTCGATTCAGTTTTGGCCATTGTTTCCCGTTTTTCATTAATAACACAACCTAGACACCTGAGTAAAGTTCACTTTGAGCTGCATCCAACACATCCACTGCCATTTCCGTTGGCCTTACCATGACTAACAATGTATGTAAACAAACTAACAAACAAGCAACTCTATGTACAAGGCTTGCTTTCTTTCTTTCTTAGACATTACAGTCTAATGTGCATGTTGTGAATCTTCACAGTTAGTGCTCCAGCTAGTGGCCCTGCATCTCCCCTGGCAAGGAGGAAAAAGAAGAGGGACCTGATGGAGGTGATGGAGGAGGAAGCCCAGGAGCTGCTCTCTCACTTCAACCACCGCAACATGGACGCCCTGCTGCGACTGACACGGAACACCCTGGAGACGCTGCGCAAGCGCATTCATGCCTCCTCTCTCATGCACTTCCTTGGTGAGACTTAACTGTTTCTAATTGGTTGGCTGCTCTTTTTGCCAGAACTATTAAACCCCAGCACTGCTGAGTTTTAATACTACATACACAATACAATCCTGAGTGTTCATTTAACTGTGAGAGTTTACAAATTGACCTGACACGGTCCATGTGCACTCTTTCTTTTTCAACTAATTACCAAACATTTAAACAATAAATATTCAGGAAAGGCTAGGATAAGGCTTTTGGCCCAATGCTACTCGCTAGTCTGGCATCTTAACAGAAGCACTTGAATAAATTATAGTTGCTTCTATGAATTCTGAAGTAAAATATAAACCTAAGAAATACAATTCTCTGTTCCTCTGCAGCTGAGAGTGATTCGTCCAGCCGTGGCAAAAGTGGTGGCCAGCCGCAGACCATCTTTAGGGCCAATGTGATTCTGTCCATCCCCAACATTGTCATGGTACCAGCCCTGGATGAGGTCCAACAGGCTCTGAACCGGGCTGTGGACTGTGTCGTCAGTGTCAGTAAGGGAGTAGGCCAATGGTGTCCAGAGAGGATCTCTAAGGTGGGCATAATTGTTGGATGTGGCAGGGTCAGGGGTGTGTGTGTGTGTTATAGAAATACCCCTCTCCCATACCTTATTGAGCAGAAATTCAACACAAAGTGCTATGAACCTTTGTCAACCACCAACAGGGTACTGGTTTTGGAATTAGAGTCCTAAGAAAAGAAGTAGACATCAAACCATAACATACTGTAGGTTATGTGTTTAGTTTCTGTCTACAAGTCAACAACATACCTGCATCTATCTAAATAAGATATTTAAGGCTACTATTACTCCAGCGCTGGAGTGTGGAGTAGAGATCGTGGCAGTGAGACTAGGCTACTATCTGCCAGCTAGGATTATATCAAAGGGAAAATTCATTCAGTAGGTTGTTTCCTGCTTGTAATCAATACTTAGCTTTTTTCCTTACAGAGGGAGATCAAGTTAATGAGCAAGTGTCTGCAACAACAAAACAAGAACAAAATGTGAATAACAGGTAGTCTTACTGGGGAAACTCTTTGATTTGTAATCATGAGGTATCTGCTGCAGTAAAGCAATGAGAGGAGGATGCTCAGAAAATGGAGGAAAGTCAACAATGTTACTTATCAACAAAATAATTCAAGAATTAATTTGAAACATTGCGCGGCATTTGAAGTAGACACATTTAAAATGAAGTAATGAAAAGAGGAAGAGAGTGACCCCAGCAACTGTTAGCTTGCTAAAACATAATTTAGCTGTCATGGAGACATTGAAGAACTCATACTGTAGTGTTATGTTTTTCATTTTCCTTGCAGAGGAAGATGTGTGAGCGGCGGATGGCTGCATTGAAACAGGAGAGCAGTGAGAGTGAATCAGATGATGGAGAAACCACATACAGAAGTCTGGCTGGTAAGTTTGCTTGTCTTTATACACCATACGTACACACATATATGTACAAACATATGGATTGCCACGTACGTACATACTAGATCCGCCATCCAGCTGAAATAATTATTTCTCCGCACCCACATGGACACAACTTATTAATAATTCCATACAGAGTAGGACTGTGAGAATCCCAAATGAAATGCAAATGTTGCTGCAGTACTGCTTTCCCCACCGCAGCCGTGAAGATCTCCCCACTTTCTATTTGCGGCACACCTGGCAAGTGCACTCAAAATCTCATTGACAGTCATGTCTTGTGCTTATTTTGGGATGAAAGAAGGGGAAAGGATGATAAAGCAGATGTACATTTTATCCATAACCTCACTGCACTGATCACACCTAATTTTAAGACCATCATGCCCATGGGTGCACAGATGCGCACAACTGTGTCGGTTGGAAACGAGAAATGACAATTTGTGCCGCATTGCACAGAGTGCAAGATACGGCCCTATGTGTCCTTTTATCTCTTTCTACACATCTTTCTCTGTCCATATCTCTCATGGCTGCAATTCCCGTGATAGACCCTATGCTTTTATTAACATACCATGCCCCTTCCATACAATAATGTCAGGCATGTACAATGCACAGCTCATTGCCCACTACAGCACAGTTATGGTGTAATCAGATCTCCTTATATCACAGATCAGCAGAGCACGGTGATATCTGAATGTGAACAGACAAAGTCACTGATAAATGTTCCATCTGTGGCTTTGGAAATAGGCATTTAAACATCAGACATTTAAGCATTAAGCTCAAAACAACTTGAGCACATCGGTCCTTGCAACCCATTCAATCACAATGCACACTAGCTAGCATGAAGCTAATGTAGTGAAACACTGGATGACGTTGGATGGAGAGAAATAAATGGGCTTGAATGATAGAACATGATACAGCGTTGGATGACAGAAAACTATGTTGCTGTAGGATGCAGACATACTGTAACCCTCGCCACCCAGATAGTGGGATTCAGAGACATAATTGCATTTTTATCTGTACATTCTGAGTTATTTCACCTGTAGCCACATGAAAATGATACAAAGAAGTGAACTTTTGACACAAAAACCTTTCCGATTTTAATGTTATACTTATTTGAACAACTAGATTTGAAAAGCAATGTCGTCCACCCATCGTAGACCCACCGTCGACAGTCAGTTTTAGGTGTGAATCCTTAAGGCTTGCATGGGACAGTGACGTCTCAGTTGTTCAGTAAGGCCTCTTCCATAGACCGAAAGTGTTCAAAGAAAAGGCAGCAATGCATTTTCTTTAAAATGGTAGAATTCAGCCCAGTGTTACACATGTACCTTTATATTCACTACATCTGCAACTCAAAAACACACAAACCAGACACTATATCCACCTTACTCACTGTGATGTAATGTATTCTACAATTTCTGTTACGGTAGGTATTTACAACCTGTCTCCCTCAACCCTTTCACTTTCTAAATCCGTCACAAATTGCCTGCTTTCCCTTTCCTTATGTTCTCCTTCCAGATGGAAGCACCTCAGACATCTCTGCGTCTGTGGGTCAGACTCTACCCTTTCAAGCCAGGAACTACTACAAGAGTGTGTCAGAGAACAAGGAGATAGTCAAGTTGGTCTCTGTTCTCGGCACATCCCTCAACTCCACCAAGAAGGTACAGTATACTGTACAGTGAAGCTAGTAGTATAGCAGATGTCATTTTAAAAGGGAAATTGAAATTTCACATTAAATATAATTCTTGGAACAACCATGAGTACGATACAAGGTGGATTGTTCAAAGGTTTTTATGAAGAGTGTACAGAAGCATTTTGTTAACGGCATGACATCAAGGATCAGTAGGAGCAGATGTGTTTTGAGTTCCATGGCCACACATTGACCAGAATTGCCACGATTGCCATTTCACACTTGCATGATAGTTTCCGTCCCCTGAAAATGACATGAGAGCAAACGGCATGCAAGAAAATGCTACAGTACATTCCAATGTGTTCCACATGGACAACTAAACATGGATTTTCAATGGCTTGCATTTCTCACATGGACCTCCCCTGTTTTATTTGTATTGTTTCCTAGGAGGTGATGACAGCTCTGGAGCGTTTTAGCCGTTACCATCACATCTGGAAGCAGAATCGTGAAGACACCATCCAGAAGTATGGAGTGATTGATTATTGGTGGTTTACTTGATGGAAGGATGAATGCATTTATTGATTGACTGATACTAATAACTATTTTATATCCTATGCATGTAGCATAACACATTACTGACACAATAAATGTGATCAAAAATAATATATTTCTGATGCTTTTGTGGTTCATTCACAGGTTCAGTCAAGGGACTCCTCTTCTCTCAGAGTTTGAGAGCCAGATACTTTACTACAGAGATCTTGAACTGGAAATCAATGCTGAACCCGAGTTCCTCACTGTTGGAGCTTTGGCTTTGTACACAGGTTGGATAAAGATGCTTGACTGTCCTTCATTATTTGTCTGTCTACTGCCTTTATAGCCCTGAACCAAATCCAAAATGTGTTTTTTTTCATCCTGAGACCCAGGCTCATGAAAACATATTGCATTTTGTATTATTATTTTTTTACACTGGGAGTGGATTCTCCAGAAACTGGCTAACAGTCCACTGGACGATGTGACATATGGTTCAACAAGCAAACTGTTGTTTACAATATATTGCATTTGGAGCCAAACGACTCTATCACTGCCATAGGAGAATTGGACAGATTAGCGACAATAAGCAACTCTAACTCTATTTTACATGTATATTTATGAACCTACAATATATTATACATTCATTGCTATTATATTTTACTGTACTACAGCATTATATAGTAGTAGTCCCCAATACACTCAACATATTCAATGTAATATCTTTATTTATAGGTTATATATAAGATACTAGAGTGTGTGTGGTGCAGTTATACACCCGATGGTATGATAGTAACTGATTTAACTGTCCCAGGTTAATGTCAATTTTAGTGATTCGTAGAAGACAACAAAAAAGACTAGAGAGGAGGGCCTATGAATTATTTATAGTTAAACTGAACTATGATTATTCATATTAGCCTGGATCTCACTTCATATTGAATATAGTCCAGGTACACAGTGCTTTCCACAGGCAAGGCAAAACCAAAAAAAGCCCTTAGGCTTAGTTTATACTGTGTAAGACAACCCCTGAAAAACAGATTGTTTGGCCCATGGACATACTGTAATGTGGAACGTCTTACAAACTGTGATCCAACGCCTAGAGCAGTGGTTCTTTTTTTTTTTGGCTCTGCACCACTAGCATATTTCGAACAATCCTCAAGGACTACCCCCTGCCACCTGCCCAAAACATTATTTAGTATTTAGTATGAGAACATAACAGTCAATTATATTTAATATTTTATTTTAAATAAATATTTAAAGCTTTATTATGTAACTTTCTTTTGTGAATTTGGTCTCCTTGATCTTCTAATATTTAGATCCTGTGTCTGGTTTGACACAGGATCTAAAGTGATACTGCCTGAAGGTCAAAATTCTATTTCTCCCCCTGACCAAGCAGGCAGGCTCTATTAGCTAGTGGTAAGCATTTCAGCACTTGCGCAGGAGACCTGGTTTGAATCCGGGGTAGGACATGAAAGTTACATAGTGCAGCTTTAACATTACTGATCATGAAGCCAGTATGTATACTTAGTTGCGTGCCATAGCAGATCTACAAGCTTACAACAGGTCGAGCGAGATGCTGTATGAGCTTGTAGATCTACCATTTTCTGTGCGCGACACCGCACACAACAAAGTATATCAAGCCCTAACCTGACATTAAGCCATGCATCACAAAACATAGTATTTTCAATTGTGTCTTCTTACCAGCGGACCTGAAGATGTCCCTCACGGCAGAAACCAAGAGCTGGATGGTGGACTATGGTCTGCACTGTAACAAGAAGTATCGCTCAGAAATGGAGCAGATTTTCACCATGGTGGATGAAGCAGCGAAGAAGCTTAACCGACCGATCAAAGACCTGGATGACATCCGCATCGCCATGGCAGCGCTCAAAGAGATCAGAGAGCACCAGATCTCTATTGATTTCCTAGTGGGCCCAGTAGAGGTACAGCAAGCATATTTCATAACCCGCAACCTTTCAGATATTGATGTTGGTTATTTACACAAAAGACTTGAAACATTCATTCATTCAAGATTGATTTATTCTCAAAACTAGAAAAAGTGCTCCTCGGAGCACAGGTCTCCGCCAGGTCAGGTAGGTTATTGTGGCCTCCTGGTGGCGCTATAATAGGCCAATGTGAAAAGGGTGGCATTTCTTCTTAGGCCTTTCAATGGGACACTGCATTCATGAGTTGAGGCATTTTGTTCCAAAAATGTGTTTTGCTAAATTAGACCTGCTGGTGGCGCTATAAAGGCCAATGTGAATGTGAAAAGGGGGGCATTTCTTCCTCGGCCTAGTGGGAATCTGCATACAAACTTTCACGGAAATTGCACATTGCATTCATGTTTTGAGGCATTTTGTTTAAAACTGACCAATCCTGCAAACTTTGGAAGCCACTGTAAGCCAAATAGGATGGAATATGAAATATCGGACAGATCCATCAGAATCACATGACTATGGAGATACTGTGTACCAATATGCGTGATTTTTGGACAGAATCTGAATGAATAATATCCAAAAATGTATTGTACATAAGTCGGCCTCCTGGTGGCGCTGTAAATGGCAGATGTGAAAAATGCAGTGCAGATGTTTTTCCTTGGTCTCTAGGGAGTGTGCGTGCAAAGTTTCACGCAGATCGGTGCAGTTATAGTTAAAAATGCAAATCGGCGTGTTATAGCGCCACCATGAGGCTGATTTGAAACATGTCAAGTGGCATTTCTTCCTCGGCCTAGTGAGAATGTGTGTGTGCAAGTTTATGGAAATGGCAAGCTGCGTTCATGATTTGAGGCAGTTTGTTCAAAACGGACCAATCCTGGAAACTTTGGAAGCCAACCTTAGCCAATGAGGATGGAATATGGGAAATCGGACAGATCAGGGTTGATCACATGACTATAGAGATACTGTGTACCGATTTGCATGACGTTTGGTTGAAAACTGTAGGAGTAATGGGGAAAAAGAGGTTTTGCACAAATCGGCCTCCTGGTGGCGCTATAAATGGCCCATGTGAAAAATGTGGGGCAGAGGTTCTGAATTGGCATCCAGGGAGTGGGTGTGCACAGTTTCGCAGCGACCGGGTCAACGGTGCCGGAGATTAGCTGGTAACACACAGACAGGACACACGCACGCACACACACACGGACGGACGGACGGACGGAGGGTAAAACATACTCTCTCGCCATGCCTTCGGCCTGGCGGAGACAATTACACTGTAGTTAAACTCATTTGCAGTGTTGTCAAGTAATATAATGCATTCAACAACATCAGTGTTGAAAATAAAAGTAAAACATAAAAATTACAGATAAGAAACCAGACAAATTTAAAACAAATCCGGTCCGGGCACTTAGGCTCTAATGTAGCCTGACAGCGCGTTGCGGGTTCGAGTCCCGTTCCCGACGACCTTTGCTGCGTGTCTCTCCCCGTCTCTCTCTCTCCCTCTTTCCTGTCCGTCTTCACTTACAAACTATCAATAAAGGCAGAAAAGCCAAAAACAAATCTTTAAAAAAAAAACAGCAGGTGTCAGTAAATGATAGGCTGGAAACCAGACGAATCTGCCATTGCGATTTTTTTTTTGCCGTTGGCAGATTTGGTCTGGCACCGCCCAGTTGTGATTGGATTTCACTCCCTCCGAAGTAGTGAGAGACCAATCAGGGCCCAGTATGCAAATGTGGAGCGGGTTTATCACCAGAGCCCCCTAGAAATGCAGGATTACACACAGAGATTCCAGACTGATATCATTATCTACGCAATAATATTAGTCTGGCCATGCCAGGCTAAGTAAATGATATGAAGCCAGACTTCATACGGAAATATTGATAATGCCCATGATGCAGCAGAGCGGGAAGCGTGCAGAAATAACATCTGTCTTTGATCAATGAAGATTCGAGGAACGCGTTTGGCCAGTATTTCCAGTGCGCTCGGTAGACCTAAACGATGTTGCCTGCCAGCTTGAAGCCTGTTATGTCTACTTTACCTCAAAATATAAAAAATGTCCATCCCACATCTCCCTCTCTCAGGAGTCCTACGCCATGCTCCATAAATATGAGCTGTCGGTGGCGAAGGAAGAGTCGGAGAAGGTGGATACGCTGCGGTACACCTGGGAGAAGCTGCTGTCCAGGGGCACGGAGGTGCAGAATGAGCTGGTGTCCCTGCAGCCCAACTTCAGAGGAGAGCTGATCAGCAACGTGGAGACCTTCGTGGAAGACTGCCAGCACTTCTACCAGGAGTATGATAAGGTGGAAGAAGGACAAGACATGCATACAAAAAACACATTTAACCCGGGAACGCATCTGTGTCATTTTTAGGTTTCTTTGGCTACTCAAAAATAGCAGATATACAAGCTCGTAGCGCGGCACCGAGTGCCGCGCTACGAGCTTGTAGATCTGCTATTTTAGAAACATTGTGAACATTTGTGCGAATCTTTGAATATTTATATATATTTAAAATAAACATTTGTAACTCAAATCTTTGCTTCTGGGGGTCCCTGGAACAAAATATTTTGAGATGGGGGGGTCCACGGCCAAATACATATTATTTTGGGGGTCCTTGACATTTGAGAACCACTGATCTAGCAACATACTTTTTTTCAAAAAACTGTTTTTAAACTGGATTTAGAAGACATTTTGTAGAATCAACCTCAGGCCTTAATGTGTTAAATTGTTTGTTTATGTCAACAGTCCACACACAAAACACATTAGGAAAGGGCATAAATACTAGCATATTTTAGGCTACTAGATATAAAAACCAGCAGCCTAAAGCTGTGAGATTTCAGTCTTTTGCACATGGACACACACCACAAATAGCATATTAATTCCCCTCCTAGTCATTCATTTTAATTACAGTGCATAATTAATATGGCCTTCTTAAGGGTCTAGTTTTTAACTGCAGACATTGCCTACTTTCTCTCATCTAGGATGGCCCCATGGTTGTGGGGCTTGCTCCTCAAGATGCCAGTGATAGGCTCATCATGTTTCAGGTATGTGGATAACCATCTACTACGGGGCTGCAACCATCGATTATTTTGTATTCTATCGATTACATCTTTGATTAATCGAATAATCAAATCATTTTTTTTTAATTAAATAATTTTATATATCAAAAATCAAGGCGGAAAATTTCTAATATATTTTATATAATCTACTTAATTGATTTGTCTGATTAACCACTTAAGCATTATTTTATACTTGGTTGTACCACGGGCACGTCACTATGACTCATTTATAGAAACCGACCGGCAAGGACTCAATTGGTAGTGCTGTGCCCGCTGTCGAGTTGTTCGAATAAGCGGTTGTCCAGAACTGCCGAGCCGACTGATATGTCCATATATAGGCATAGCCTATATGGATATTCTGTTGTCCAGAACCGTCGATCCAAACCAATATATGGGCATATACAGATGACATCATTGATCTCCATATATGGGCATAAAAGGGGTACTTTGACAAAGTACCCCTACCTAGCATACAGCGTTTGTAATATGACGTGTGATGTCATGTAATATGATTATCATCAAACTATATTGATGTTTAGTTGTTTTCTTAACCCTTCTCCATTTCAGAATCGCTTTGACAACCTGTTCAGGAAGTACATCACCTATACAGGTGGCGAGGAGCTGTTTGGACTTTCTGTTACCCAGCATCCCCAGCTGTTAGAAATCAGGAAGCAGTTGACCCTGCTGCAGAAGTTGTACGGCCTGTACAACAGTGTCATCGAGACGGTCAATGGTTACTATGACATTCTGTGGGTTGACATCCAGATTGAAAAGGTCAACAATGAGCTTCAGGATTTCCAGACTAGGTAAGAAAATAGGTGTATTTATACATGGGACAGAATTACCACATGAAACCAGTTCGTCCCTATTCTGGGGATGTAGGTGAACAATATTGGTGAAAAATAGCAGATCAAGACTCCCATCAACAAAGTATATACTGTAGGGTTTAAGTTGTTAATATATAAAACATACTGGTCTATATTATAATTATCATGACAAAGTGACTGTAGTATTTGTTTTGATCATGCCCATGCCCATTGTGATTACTTTCGATTATGCCCCTTCACCCTTATGCAGCTTGTATATTCCATTCAATGGAATCCATTGTAAACCAATCCATCAGCTGAGTGAGGTGAAGAGAAATGAAGTGAACAGCAAAACTTTAATCTGCAAGTGGTGTCAATGTTTTTCCATGTTTCATCAAACAAACTGAGCTTGGGACATTCTAGTGTGTTCACACAACATCACACAATATCACACCATCATCCAGAATTTCATATCAAACAACATAATATGAGAACAAAGGAAGCAGAGGAGAAGAAGACGAATATGAAGAAGAAAGTGTTGCTGTGTAGAGAAGAAGAAGAAGAAGAAGTGTTGCTGTGTAGAGAAGAAGAACTTTTGCTGTGTAGTTGCTTTTCACCTCAATATCCCCTTTACGTCATGGCCTGATGTCTGGGCCTGCCCCTGAAGCTATAGTGTTATGTGTTTCATTAAGTTTGCATGAATGCTCTGAAGGATTTCAATCTCTCTCTACCCATTGTCTTTATCTGCGGGGCTCTGTCCTTTAATGTGGCCTGTGCTTTGTGCCCATCACACTGGAAATTGGAAGAAGGTAATGAAGTCTGACTGAAAAAAGAAGAAAAGAGATATTTCAGTCTAGGGAAGACCGTATTCTGGCCATTGTGAGATAGTTTGTGGTAACCTTTCTGTTACCTTTTGCTCTGCCTTCTTATCAGCATAAAGAGAGCTAAAAGTCTGTTAAGCTAATATGATATCTGCCTAATTAAATGACGTCCCATTGGACACTTGCTGCTAGGCACATAACTCATCTGTTTATCGCTTGCGCGCGCACGCGCACACACACACACACACACACACACACACACACACACACACACACACACACACACACACACACACACACACACACACACACACACACACACAGCTGTTCTTCGTGTGAACTAATTGTAAATGAGAAGTTTTAAAGCCTCTTCTAACTGTATTAGTGATTTTTTTTTCTTATAATGTTTTGTTTTGATTACAGATGTCGTAAGCTGCCCCGTGCCCTGAAGGAGTGGCAGGCCTTTCTAGACCTGAAAAAAACTATTGATGAATTCAGTGAGTGCTGCCCCTTGCTGGAGCTGATGACCAACAAGGCCATGATGGCCCGCCACTGGAAGAGGATCACTGAGGTGACGACCACACATACTATAGACAATCACTGAGACAGGAGCCAATGTACATGTTTCATGTGTTATTCTGTATGCAAGTTATTCAGTAGCTGCTGTGTAACAGCCTAATTTGGAACTTTATAATTAAAATACGTGTTTGTTGGGCCAGGTGACTGGGCATAGCTTTGAGGTGGAGACCGACGCTTTCAAACTGCGTAACATCATGGAGGCTCCACTTCTAAGGTACAAAGAGGAGATTGAGGTAAGTGTGGAAAGGTCTTACACAACTACTGGTTACAGTATTGCTATGTGGTGCTTTTTATTTGTTATTTATAATTTGTTTTACATGGATTCTATGCTGCTAATATCTAAAGAGGATATGAGAAGCAACATAAGAATAATCTGAAAAGGTGACGATTGATTTTGACATATCTCACTAGGTGTCGACGAATGAAGTGAAAACAGAAAACCACCTCATGAATATGAATGTGCAGTTTAGTAATTTCCGACACTAATGCTTAGGTGCTTTAAAGTAGAAGACTGTACAACGTGCCAAAGTCACAAATTATTTTTTATGTCAACCTTTCAATCTTTCAGTAAGGTGGAGCTTTTGGCATCAGTTAGATACAGTAGACCTACCTATTTGATTAAATCCTTTCATTCAGGCTTTTAAATGAACTATATAAACAGTTATAGTGATGTGGCAAGTTTATATTATGCTGTTTAAATCCAATGGACATCTTTATGGTCAGGTGAGTGAATCATGTGGACCGTGCTCCTATTTCAGTACATGCAGCTTCAGAAGTTTGTAGTAGTATTAGTGATATATATATCCACATATAAGGTGGAGGTAGATAGACTGTAGACATAATAAAATGTACTATTAAAATGAAATGGGTTTTGTAATGCCCCAGTGACTTGCAATTAGTGCCCCAAATTGCCACATCTATAGTTATGTAAGCAGGGTAACTTTATATTTGATTAATACGTGCGTTTGCCCTGTCGCTGTCAGTTTGATAAATCTTTGAGTTTCTTCTGCAGGACATTTGCATCAGTGCAGTGAAGGAGCGGGACATTGAACAAAAGATGAAGCAGGTCATCGCCGAGTGGGACAACAAGACGTTCACCTTCGCTGTCTTCAAGACCCGCGGAGAGCTGCTCCTGAGAGGCGACAGCACATCAGAGATCATTACCAGTATGGAAGACAGCCTGATGATGCTCGGCTCACTTATGAGTAACAGGTACATGAACGACGTCGTAGGACGGAGCATCATTTAAGCATAAAGGTCACTGGGAACAGCATCATTAGGTTGAGATGCCTCATGCTTTTTGTTACAGTAAAAGAGCAGCGTGGGTTGATATATTTTCTTGCCCCGCTAGGGCAGACGCTCTAAGAATGGCAATGCCAGTTAGTCCGTCCACTTTTCTTCAAAACAACATAAATCGGAAAAACTGCTGGCCGTATTTCCATGCCGTTCTATACTTTGTCCCCTACTTTTTTTCTCCCCTCTACACCAAATCTCTTCCTAAAAAATTGTCAAATGCAAGCTCACAACGTGTCACTTCACCTTTCTAATATGTTGCTTTACTGTTAGTGAAACAACAAAAGTATTTCTGTGATATAGTGATGATTCTTGTCTGCATTAATTGCTGATTTAATCAGAATCAGAATCAGGTTTATTGTCACATCACAGGTTTACAAGGTAAAAAAGTGGGTGAAATTTGTTTTTGTACATCATTCCCATCGCAACGTTAAATTCCGTAGAAAGAAGAGTGGGGAGAGAGAGAAGAAGAGGGGTAGGGGGGCAAGTGGGAAGGAGATCAAACAAGAGAACAATAGAAGCCAAAAACAAGTTATCTACATATTTACAAAGTACCTGAGATAAGAGACAGACTAAGGTGCCTGAGCATAGCAGCAATGTATGTATACTGTGCATGATATACTTATAGACGTTAAGGTGCTTAGAGAAAAAAAGAAAAGAAAAAAAAAGTGACTATATTTGGTTGTAGCTGAACACACTGTGTCCTACATATAATTGGCTGCTTATCTCAGACTAGTATTGCCTCCTGCACTGTCAACTTGAATAACACTGATCTTTGATTCTAGTTAAGCACCTCTACTTGCTAAAACGCCTACACTCAGTATGGCCCTTAAAATGCACCACATAGTGGAATAGGTGATAGAACAGATTGATACCGGTAAGAGGCAAAGTTAATTGGGCAGTTTAGGTTTACTGTAATTGCACCAACTATCGCCTCACTCAGATAATGACATCATTTAACCTGATTGTTACTACTGTAAGTATGTCCCCTCCGGGAAGATTGCTAATACAAGCCATTATTGCTGTCAGATAATGCAACCTTTTGCAAAGCTATAACTACGTTTTATGTAATGTAATGCTGTCAGCCTGATTATTAAGTGAACGTATTTATCCTGACTGGACCTCTGCAGATACAACACTCCTTTCAAGGCCCAGATTCAGAAGTGGGTGCAGAATCTGTCCAACACCACAGACATAATTGAGAACTGGATGACCGTGCAGAACCTGTGGATCTACCTGGAGGCTGTGTTTGTAGGAGGAGACATCGCCAAACAGCTGCCTAAGGTACATTCAATTACAGGGGACCCAATTGGATAGGGTTTTTTATCTATTATGGATTTTGTGATCCCAAGGACAAATTAGGTTCATGTGGGTTACACCCACACACACACACACACACACACACACACACACACACACACACACACACACACACACACACACACACACACACACACACACACACACACACACAATGCATCCGGTATTATTGCTTGCATTGTATTGTTCTTTCTTATCTAACCAAACCTGATTAATGTGCCTTTAAGAACCTAATATTTTTGGGAAATAGGGTTTCAGCAGCGAATAAAAATTCAGAACCATCTGACATTAATCTCTGACAGTATTGTTTTATTCCGTCCATACAAAATATATATATATATTTGTAATGAAAGTGTACCGTGTACCACACAAATAAGATGTGAGTGGCTAACTAATGTACCCAACGGCCATAGGAAGCAAAGCGTTTCTCCAACATCGACAAGGCATGGGTGAAGATCATGTCACGTGCCCATGAGATGCCCAACGTGGTGCAGTCATGCGTGGGAGACGAGACCATGGGACAACTACTTCCTCACCTCCTTGAGCAGCTGGAGATCTGTCAGAAATCACTCACAGGGTGAGTGGGAAAGAATCATTCACAACTAAACTGAAATAATCACTCTCAAAACCATCGTAACCAAGGGGACAGGATGACGGGCATGAAAAAAAGAAAGAAAATAAATTAATTCCATTTGTCTCAAATAAAAATTTAAAAAGCCTTGATCAGAAAGTAAAAGAAAAGTGACATTTTAATTCTGTTTGTATGATTATTTTAATTTAGACATAAAATAACAGGATATACTTTTCTTTGACACTTTGAATCTTCTGTATCTTCTGTTACTGCCTTTTATTTTGGAATTTTCTGCTATACAAATTCCCAGTTGGTGCAATTTCCATAAACACGTTTTATTGTTTACATTTCTGGGTATACTATGTTCTCCAGCTGCTGTACATCATTCAACCAAACCAACCATTTTCTGTACGATGTTCTCTTTCAGCTGTGATGAGATGTTGCATTGTTCTGTTCTTTCTTTCAGATATTTGGAGAAGAAACGGCTGCTGTTCCCTCGTTTCTTCTTCGTCTCGGACCCTGCCCTGTTGGAGATCCTAGGCCAGGCCTCTGACTCCCACACCATCCAGGCCCATCTCCTCAACGTCTTTGACAACATAAAGTGTGTCCGCTTCCATGACAAGGTACATCGTTTGGGATACGAGTCTGCACACATTTTCCCTTTTTGTGTTCTCTCTCCGATAGTGAAATGAGTGAATAAGTGAAAAGAACCACGTGGCACCATGGTTTGAACCACAGAAGCCTGATTTGTACTTTATTGTGCACATAGCAAAAATCTATAAGCTTACGGATTGCACGTTGTCGTACAACGGAGTATAAATTAAGCAAGAGTGTCACTCCACACTGTAGGAATAGAATAGAATAGAATGCTAAATTTCTTGCCAACTAGAATTCTCCCTCACATTTCTTTAAGGTCCTTATACCGGGAGCATGTAGGCTACCGGTAGCAATTAAACAGATCGAAAATTAGTGAATATTTTGCATCAAACTACTGTATTAATTTGGTGAAGCCCCATTCATACAGGTTGAAGCTTTTATTTGTGGTGGAAAATCAACCTTGTTTCAAAAATAATAATCATCGCCATGTAATATTCTGTGTACTCATGATACAAATGAGTTTGAAAAAAAAGTATAATAATAATTATTGAACAGTCCTTAACACTTCAGTCTGTGATAACAATAAAACGTAACAATAAAACTGATTGAACTTCTCAGGTTTATGACCGTATTATGGCCATATCATCACGGGAAGGGGAGACCGTGAATCTTGAGCGTCCGGTTTTAGCAGAGGGCAACGTGGAGGTGTGGCTCCATGCTCTGCTTATGGAATCGCAGAGATCTTTGCACATGGTCATCCGACAGGCTGCTCTTACCATCCAGGAGCCCGGCTTCCAGCTCATCGAATTCCTCGACTCCTTCCCTTCTCAGGTGGGTCAAACTCAATCACATTCAGATCAAATTTCGTGCCAAAGACTGTATTTAATGTTGTGTTAAACAGATCACCTTGATATTACCTATATCCATTATACAGTATGAATCGAATCAAAGTCAGATTCAGTTTTTATCATCAGCATTGAGTCTCATCTTCATGCCGAGCCAGGGTTTTGCAGAAATTTGTATTTACTGCATTTGCCACTGTGTACCGCCAATAATATAATAATGATATTGTCTTCTTGGCTAATAAAGGTGATTCTCTCAATCCATTTCATGCTAAGCTCTGTGCAGAATCGCTTAGGTCCAAAGGGCCTCCAAAGTGTAATTTCAGTGCCGTGAGTTATGCATAAAACAACTGTTGAATGTCATAAGATCGTATATTAATCTCCAAGTGATCTCGTCCTTGTTTGAAGGTGGGCTTGCTGGGCGTCCAGATGATTTGGACAAGGGACTCTGAGGAGGCTTTGACCAACGCACGCTATGACCGGCGCATCATGGCCAAGACAAACCAGCTGTTCCTGGATCTGCTCAATACACTGATCGACATGACCACCAGAGACCTAGGGGCTGTGGAGAGGACCAAGTATGAAACACTCATCACCATCCATGTCCACCAGAGGGACATATTTGATGACCTGGTGAGTAGAGCAGGATAGATAGTCGGATGATGACATTTGTTAGGTGTGTACAGGAGCTTTTCACCTGCGGTGTCCACTGTCCAGGCAAACAAAGGCCTTTCAGTGCACCTGCAATGACAAAGCCAGTGTCCGCATGGCGCTGATAGTATGGTGATATAATCAGAAACCTGATGGTCTACAAATGTCTTGAAACATTTTGTTGACAACATGAGGTTTGACACTCGGTAACTCTATTGATTCAGATGATAACATAAATTATTAAATGTTCTTACAGTGGGATGATGCTGGATTTGTAAGCATTGCTGCTCCGCTCCGCTTAACTTTCCTCACTACCAATGTAGTGAAATATTTTGGCCTCAAATGTTGCAGTTAATCACTGTTTCCAACCTTGAAGCTCAGGAGAGTGTGGAACAAATTAAATATTACATTTGCAGGAATTCCTCACTAAACGTCTTTATTGCTTCTTTAGAAATTGCCCACCCATTAGTCAAAAAGTGTGGAGGACGTTTTTCAAATCACTTCCATCTTTTGTCTACTTTCACTTCACCATCATTCTTCTATTCCTACCCTCATTGGTTTGTTGAACGTTCTCTCTCTTGTCACCTTATCTCTCCGCTCTATGCTTTCTCTCACTATTAATGTGTCCCACTTCTTCTTTTCTCTCTTTGACTTCACCTACATTTTTTTTACCCCCCCCCCCCCCACTGCCATTCTCCTCATCCCTATCTCTTCTCCATTCTTCCCGCTACCTTCTCTCCATCTTCCCTCCCCCCTCTGCCTCCCTTCTTTTTGCTCTCACATCCTTCTACTCCCTGCTCTATTCCTGTCCACCCTTTCACCTTACCTCTCTCTCACCTCATCCCCTCTAATCCTCATCTCCCATTACTTTCTTCTGCCGTTCCACATCTCCCCTCTATCCCCAATTCCCCATTCACCTCTGCACCCATTGCCTATCCTTCCTCCGCTCTCTCTCTCTCTCTCTACAGTGCCGGCAGCATGTGAAGAGCCCCAGCGATTTTGAGTGGCTGAAGCAGTGTCGCTTCTACTTCAACGAGGACTCCGACAGGATGATGATCAACATCACAGACGTGGGCTTTGTCTACCAGAACGAGTTCCTGGGATGCACTGACAGGCTGGTCATCACACCACTGACTGACAGGTACAGTACGTGGTCACACGGAAACACAGAAAGATACCAGACGAAAATGTTAGTCTAACTAAGGGGAGGTCCTTGGGCTTGACAGGTAGAGAACACGCACGCACGTACGCACGCACACACTCACTCACTCACTCACTCACACTCACACACACACACACACACACACACACACACACACACACACACACACACACACACACACACACACACACACACACACACACAGACACAATGCCCATGGCGAGGACGGGATGTGTTTTTTTTAGGAGACGTGAGGGGAGCGGTTTTGAAGACAGGATAGGGTACAAATAATGAGCAGAGGAGGAGAGAGGAGGCGTTGAGGGAGTTGCTCGGAGATAACGGTCTTCACCTCTGTCTCTGACAGGGTACAAAAGAGAGGGGGATAAACACAGGGGGCGAGAGAGGTGGATAATCAGGGAGGGAGATGCATCCACAGATAGAGACAGAGGCAGGCAGGCAGGCAGCCAGACAGACGGACGGACAGGCAGGAGCACACAGGAACAGAGCAAGATGAGAAGAGACAGGAGAGAAAATAGATGAGAACAGACAGCAGCATGGAGCCACCAGCAGACATCAGACAGCGGCTCCCCAGAGAAGTGGCATCCTCCAGGCCTCATGGCCTTCAGCACTCCCTAATGCCTGGATCCCTGTTCTTCTCTCGTCTCTCTGCACCCCGTTGTTTTTCTCTCCTCTCTCTCTGATGTTGCCTGCCTCCATGTCGGATGAAAATGAATCGAGGCCTTGGTGCCAGGTGGCTCAGCCAGTTAGTGCACTGTTTCCCAAACAGTGGGTCGCAGACCCATGGTTGGGTCGCGCAGAACAAGTAAATATCAGTTTGCTTCAGTTTCAATATCAGTTTATTATTTGAAAATTATGTTCAAAAATGTAAAAGAATCTAACATTTTCAGAAATGAATAACACATTTCAAACATTTTTCAAGAGAATTTCGTGAATAAAAAGAAAGAAATCTACGAAATTCCACAAATAAAACAAAAACGTAAGAAATAGTGAAAATAGCAGATCTACAAGCTCACAACATGTCTCATCGCGCCATGTTGTGAGCTTGTAGATCACGCAGAGTTTAATAAATCAAACAACACTATTTATACTGAAACCCTGTGTGTGTGTGTGTGTGTGTGTGTGTGTGTGTGTGTGTGTGTGTGTGTGTGTGTGTGTGTGTGTTCCAGGTGCTACATCACTCTGGCCCAAGCGTTGGGCATGAGTATGGGAGGGGCTCCAGCGGGTCCTGCAGGAACAGGTAAGGCTGATACTGAGTGTTAATTTAACTCTTATTGTATTCAAAAAACTATATATGAATTTAATGTAAAAATCACTGCTCTAAAGGTAAATACTGAAAACCGAGGTGTCAGAAATCCTATGTTTTCTTGCTTGTCAGGTAAGACAGAAACCACAAAAGACATGGGCCGCTGTCTCGGAAAGTATGTGGTTGTCTTCAACTGCTCTGACCAAATGGACTTCAGAGGTCTGGGAAGGATTTTCAAAGGTGAGAGACCTAGTGTTTTTGTATGAAATATATGTTTACAATATACTGTATGAATAACTCACAATAATAAAATGAATAATCGACAATAATGTGAAGTTTTGGAATACCGTTATGGTACATTTGCAGTTGCAGTCCATGTAATGCAATGACCAAAATACAATATTATTTCTCTCTATATTTCAACTTGTAATGTTTTTTTCTCTTTCTATTATAAATTAATGCCCTACTTTGTCCTACAAGAGTGTCACGCAAAAGTTTCTAAAATAGCTGATGATCTCACAGCGCATCACATTGCGATGTGCTGCGAGCTATTTTTGAAGGATTTTGAAAGTGAAATTGATATAGTCTGTCAGTGGGTTTTATAAATATTGAACCAATGAAAAGTAAGAACTTGTGACTAAATAATTACTACATTGAATCCATTGGAACACAGGTAATTTTTTTCTCTTCATTTCCTGAGTGTATACTGTACAGATGTACACTCTCAGAGTTCAGTTTACACTCAAGTATGTGTGAATGCTGTGTCCAGGTTTGGCTCAGTCTGGCTCGTGGGGCTGTTTCGATGAGTTCAACCGCATCAATCTCCCCGTGCTGTCGGTGGCGGCTCAGCAGATCGCCATCGTCCTCACGTGCAAGAAGGAGCGACGCAAGAACTTCATCTTCACCGACGGGGACAATGTGGAGATGAATCCAGAGTTCGGCATCTTCCTCACCATGGTGAGGATCAGGGCAGGGGACACCTCAACGTTCAGTTTAAAAAAACACTTAAACCCCACAGACCAATCCTGCAAACTTTGGAAGCCAATGTTAGCCAATCAAGATGGAATATGAAAACTCAGATCCGTCTTGATCACATGACTATGGAGATACTGTGTAGCGATTTGCGTGATTTTTGGACAAAATCTAAAGGAGTAATATAAAAAAAAAGGTTTCCAAAGTCGGCCTCCTGGTGGCACTATAAAAGGCAGATGTGAAAAATGCAGGGCAAAGTTTTTTCTTTTAGGGAGGCAGATGTGACTTATAGTCATACTAGGCAGTGTGCGTGCAAAGTTTTATGCAGATCTGTGCAATTATAGGTAAAAACTCGAAACGGCTTGTTATATTGCCACCATGAGGCCGATTTGAACAAATTCAAGTGGCAGTTGGGGGGACTAACATAGTATACTTTCAACTTATTATTTCTCGATATAATGATGAAAACACATTTGTGTTGACTGTTTTTTTTTACATACATGTTTTAATATCAATATTATATTAATGTTTTGCCAATTATTTGGGGGCCCATTTGAAATATCCTCGTGGCCTCATGGCCCCTGGCCCACAGGTTGAGAACCACTGCTCTATTCCACTAAGCTACTGAAGAAAAAACACAAGAACAATGTTTCTGTTAATTACACCCTGCTGGAATTAAAGCCTCATCTCACATACTGTATCACTTAAAGTAAATAATGATGGCTTTCCCCTGCTATTTTACTGATTTATTAAGCATTAAAATTGAATTCACCAAGAAAAAATGTAACACTAATTAAGTATTATAAAGGTTAATTGTGCAGGGCAGAAGTTAAATGAACCCAGCATGGGTTATTTTCCAGCCTTTTATGCACTATACATATTTAACAAGATAACTTGGTATTATTAAGTTATATAGAACTATTCATTATTCAGTAACACACAGTTCACTCGATCTACCCTCCCAAGACAAATAATTAAATAGAGCATCGCAGAATGACTCTTGCGGGCTGTTGAGAAGGGTCAGAGATTATATTGAGTTAGAGAGATTGTTATGAATGTGTACAGTGCAGAGAGAGAGCATTAGCATAGCAGAGGTAGGTTCTGAGCTGTGTGTGTGTGTCCAGGGGGATTTCCCTTGCTGAAGGCATAATGACTTCTCTATAAAGTCTGATTATCTGATTACATCACTGTGTTGTTCATTAACCCATTCAGTCCGGGAACGCATCTGTGTCATTTTTAGATTTCTTTGGGCCATTCAAAAATAGCAGATATACAAGCTCATAGCGCGGCACCGAGTGCCGCGCCATGAGCTTGTAGATCTGCTATTTTTTTTTAAATCGTGACAATTTGTGCAAATCTTTGAATATACATAAACTTTTAACTCAAATATTTGCTTCTGGGAGTCCCTGGAACACAATATTTTGAGATGGGGGGGGGGGGGGGGGGGTCCGCGGAAAAGTACATATCATTTTGGGGGTCCTTGACATGAAAAAAGTTTGAGAACCACTGATATTATAGCAACATAAAAACAAGTTTGGATTTAGAAGTTTTTTCAAAAGATACATCTACAAGCTTGTAGCGTGGCACTCGGTGCCACGCTATGAGCTTGTAGATCTGCTGTTCTTGAATAGCCGAAAGTATATAATAATGGTTATAGCTAAAAATCTAACATGACACAGTATGCGTTCCCGGACTGAATGGGTTAATGCCCCAAATGTACTGTAATATGTGCAGCCAATAACTTTGCAATGGAAAACAATGTTAATGAAACAAAATGGAATTTGCTTTGTTGAAATTTTAATCTCTTTGGATTGTTATAAAGAGACAATGTACATGACTTAAAATCATTAGATTATTCCACATTTTCTTTTCCATTAGGACTTTAAAAAATATATATATATATATTAAAACGTTTATTTTGGGGTATTTTGTGACTCTATTGACAGTTAAATGTCTTATTTTATTTCCTACAGTATGTGAAAATGTATCATTGTACACAGTAACATGTATCCATTTATAGCTACATAGAGTGTAGAAATGTAATCAGTTCATTGGGTTACATTTTGTAGACTCTTGGAGGAGTCAAACTAACACTGAGGATTTTATTGTATGTCTGATTCTGATTTCAAATCTTCATATGTTTCACCTGATTTAGAACCCAGGATACGCAGGTCGCCAGGAACTTCCCGAGAACCTGAAGATTAACTTCCGATCGGTGGCCATGATGGTTCCCGACCGTCAGATCATCATCAGGGTCAAACTGGCCAGCTGTGGGTTCATAGATAACATCGATCTGGCCCGCAAGTTCTTCACTCTGTACAAGCTGTGTGAGGAACAGCTCTCTAAGCAGGTACGTAGAAACATACTGATGGTTAGTGTGCCTACCACATCTTCTTGCACTAAATGCACCAAATCTCTATGTCGGCCGGATAGGTAGGTGGTCCAGAATCGCAAGAAAAGGCTCTGGTCGTGGCCCAAATGAGCCAATTGATTGCCATGGCAACCCCAGCCTAGGCTTGCTTGGCAAATTCCACACACCTGCCATTTGATTACTTAGTCAGTCCACTTTCCACAGTCAGTTTGCTCTCTTCAGACATTCTCCACACATTCTCAACTCATTCCCCACACATTTTCCACAGACGTTTACTACTGCACAAGGACTCTCCAGAACTGCCAACAGTAAAAGGCAGTAAAAAGCCCCATACAATATTGAAAAAGAAAGAAAGAAATATAATAATGTTTGGTTCAGAAATGAGAGCAGTGTACAAACACCTGTCCTTGTGAAACGAACTGTCCAGGGTGAAATCAGATGGATGATGTACGCTATTTATTTAACCTTTTGTTAACCCCTTAAACATTATATACTACATTTACTGGGCCCCCCCAGCGGTCTATACTTGAGATCCTCCTTTTTTCACCAAATCTCTTTGCTGAAATAGCCAATCTAAAAGCTCACAGTGTCAAGCCACGATACAACACGTTACGAAATGCCCAGAGTGGTTAAATCAACTCCAGTCATGAAGAAGAAGAAGTTAATGGAGAAGGTGAGGCAGGTTTACTGAGCACATGACTTCACTGAGGCTGTGCAGTTTGTATTCAGTTGATGTTCTGTCCTCTGCCCCGTAACTTCACATGCTTGTAATATTAATATTCTAGTATGAACTACTACAGGCGTGGATCTTTTAATGAGCTGTCCTGCAACTAGAACTAATGAAGTATAGGTACGCAGTAAAAGCCCTCAGTGTTAATTTATCCATTTGTACACCCCTTTAAAACAAAAAAGAATCTTTATTAGAATCACGTAGAATAGAAATTTTGAAAGTTGGCAGTCAGACATTTTTACATTTTCTCCCTTTCCCCAACCCTCCCCCCCATGTTGTTATTGCTGTCATATTTTCCTTTTCAAAAGATAATACAAAAAATCAGTAAAAATACAGTGGAATAAAGAAACGGACCAGACAAACAAACACGCAAACATGATTTCAAATTTGGTGTAAACAATGGAATGTGATAGAAAATAACAAGAAAAAAATAGACAGAAACAAAAATAAACTCAAAATGGATTATCCAGATGCAAATGCGCCACAAGCCCATGTAAGCAACACAAACCATTTGTACACTCCTGAGTTAAATGAACACAGAGTGTCGTACTGTGTATAATACTACCGTATGTATGTTTAAATGAACACCTCCCATCTGCATCCATGCTTCCAGGTGCACTATGACTTTGGCCTGCGGAACATCCTGTCAGTGTTGCGGACCCTGGGTGCCGCCAAACGAGCCAACCCCAACGACACCGAGTCCACCATCGTCATGAGGGTCCTCAGGGACATGAACCTGTCTAAACTGGTCAGTAGCATACAATAGAACAGTAAGTGGGGTTTGGGGACCCCCCAGTGCATGGTCCTTGAGGGGGTTCCCGTATATGGCATTGGTTCTCAAAGTGGGGTACGGGGACCCCCAGGGGTACTTGAGGGGGTTCCAGGGGGTCCCCAGCTAAATGATGGGTAGAAAACAAATGGACCCTTATGGGTCTGTAACTCTGAGAGTGTACAAATGGAACCAAATGGACCCTAACGGGTCCATTTGGTTCCATTTGTACATTCTCAGAGTTAAATTAACATTGATTTTACAATATAAATTGGGGTCCCAGAGATAGAAATGCCATTACATGTGGGTCTGTAGCCTAATGCATGTCAAACTGGGGGTCCTTGAAATTAAAATGGTTGAGAATCACTGCTAGAGCAGTATAAATCTTCTCTTATGGGGGTCGCTGCCATATCTTTTTTCAAATGGGGGTCCGCGGGCTAATCAGTGTCAATTTGGGGGTCCTTGACATGAAAACGTTTGAGAACCACTGGTATATGGTATCAATTGGGGGGTCCAGGGCTTAATGCATTAAACGGCGGGTCCTTGAAATGAAAATGGTTGAGAATCACTAGATATACAGTATGGATGGATAGATCTCTGAAATAAAATGTGATCTGGTATAATCATGTGAATTAATATAAAACATTGTGCACACTCTGCTCTGCACGTTCATGCTGTGACTCATGTAAACCTGCTTCTTTCTCAATGAGGCGTGATAAACTCTCCAGTTCTCTCTCGGTTCATTTCACTGTGTGTGTGCTTGTGTGTGCCTGTGTGTGTGCGTGTGTGTGTGTATTTATGCCATTAGATTGATGAGGATGAGCCACTGTTCCTGAGCTTGATAGAGGACCTCTTCCCAGGCATCCAGCTTGATAAAGCAGGCTACCCTGAACTGGAGAGTGCCATCGACATGCAGGTAGGAGAGAGGAAGGAGGCGTGTGTGTGCGTGTGTGTGCGTGTGTGTGCGTGTGTGTGTGTGTGTGTGTGTGTGTGTGTGTGTGTGTGTGTGTGTGTGTGTGTGTGTTTGTATTACTATACTTGCGAGGACCACGTATAGTAGCATTTGAAGAAATATACATTGTGAGGACCGTTCTCCTGGTCCTCACAAGACAAATGGTTGTTTTATAGTTAAAAAAATCATTTTTTAGAGATACGTTTACAATTAGAAACACATTCAGGTCAGGATTAGACATTTAGAGGTTAGGTTTAGGGATCGGAATTAGAGTTAAACATGATTTATACTTAGTTGCGAGCCAGTGTCATGCACCGAAAAATAGCTGATCTATAAGCCCACAACGCGTCGCAGCGCGACGCGTTGTGGGCTTGTAGATCTGCTGTTTTTCGGCTTTAGGCTTACGGTTAAAAATGTCAATTATTATTTTTAAATGGCATTCATAACATGGCTGTCCTAAAGTGTTGATGTCCTCACAAGTATAGTAATACAAACGTGTGTGTGTGCGTGTGTGTGTGTGTGTGTGTGTGTGTGTGTGTGTGTGTGTGTGTGTGTGTGTGTGTGTGTGTGTGTGTGTGTGTGTGTATGCGTGCTCTCTCTGCCTCTTACACAAGCGTGTGCACTTGTGTTAGAGGGAGAGGTTGGTGGATTGAAAAGAAACACAGGAAATCGAAAGTCATAGAAGAGACAGAGAGAAAAAGGGAGCCAGAGACAGATATGTTCAGTCTACTGTATCTTTCATGTCACCCATAATTGCCTCAAGATATTGCTCTGAAAGAAATAAAACATTGCATCATGTACCATTTCTAAAGTATCTGTGGCAAGTAGAAAGCGCTGGAACCCTCAGCCATCACTATTGTCTACTGTTCTCATAATGTGTGTTTGCTTGCATTTTTTTTATGAATGCAATTTTTCCACATCCCTGAAGCTGTGTATGTCCTGGGATTTAGTTTTTCTCGCTGTGAAAATGAAGGAATATATATTATATTATGTCACATGTGGAGCAGTATTGTGGAATATAAATGCCCCAGAGACGCATATTGACTGCATGAAGACTGAATATTCAGCATTTAAGATTCAATATTCAGTATGAGAGTCAAATTCTTGGATCTCGGCTCCTTGACAACGCAATAATATGAAAAACAGCACAAAAATAGCAATACAATAATAGCAATAGCAGTAAAGACAGTACTATTAAAATACAATAAGATTTGCACAATGCAACAATTACGCTGTTTGTCTGTCTGTCTGTCTGTCTGTCTGTCTGTCTCGGCACAGGTTCAGGATGCCGGACTCATCAGCCACCCTCCATGGAAGTTGAAGGTCATCCAACTGTATGAGACTCAGAGGGTCCGACATGGCATGATGGCTCTAGGACCCAGCGGGGCTGGGAAAACCACCTGTATACACACACTGATGAAGGCCATGACAGGTGTGTGTGTGTGTGTGTGTGTGTGTGTGTGTGTGTGTGTGTGTGTGTGTGTGTGTGTGTGTGTGTGTGTGTGTGTGTGTGTGTGTGTGTGTGTGTGTGTGTGTGTGTACAACAAGGTTTACCCTCGCCGTCTCTAGTTCCACCGCTACTATTAAGTCCATTTTATTGTGTAGTTACTTTAAAATTATTTGGGGACCCCTCTGGGGGTCCCGACCCACAGTTTGAGAACCACTGCACTATATCACATTAGTGTCAGGGATTAAGTCCATGTCGCACAATGCCCTGACCTTATTTCTGTACATTAGTCTGTGTAATTAACTCTGGTCAGTTCCATTACACGACACAGCTTGACTCTCATCATCACCTTAGCGCACTAATAACCATACACTATGTAATGCAGGCTGAATGCTATAGTTATAGAAGACTGACTATATACTACTGAGTGTGTAAATGTTTACTTTACTCTCAATTATGTGTCTATTCTATCAAATCCAGTTGTCAGTGTAATAATGTACAGTATGTGTACACATGATATGCCACCAGAGATGTTATGCTTTGTGCCCGTTTCAGTATTCTGCATCTGAAATGACTCTTAATTCAGATTTTGTGTGTGTGTGTGTGTTTGCACGCTGCCAGATTGTGGCCAACCGCACAGAGAGATGCGTATGAACCCCAAGGCCATCACAGCTCCTCAAATGTTTGGCCGCCTGGATGTCGCCACCAATGACTGGACGGATGGCATCTTCTCTACGCTCTGGAGGAAAACCCTGAGAGCCAAGAAAGGTTTGAGGGACTTCAATGTTCATAGGATTGATTTTATTGACTTTTCGCTTGAGCTGAATTGAGCTTAGTTGTGATTAACCACACAAACACTAGCTTCCCTATTCTGGGACATATCTACAAGCACCCAACATTGTGAGCTTGTAGATTGGCTATTTGTGGCTATTAGGAGATTTGGTGTAGTAGAGGGGGAAAAAACTAGAGGGGAAAAAACGATATACTCCTGGGGGACCCTGTTCAACTAAGTATACACAGTAGGGTTTAAGTGGATAATTCAATCGATTATTTTCTCTGAACAATCCTCTGATTCTTTTCAATGAAGGTATTACATTTAGAATAATGTATTTAACTTGAAGAAGGTAAATCAAAATGCTTTTAATTCTTTTTTGTTTTTAATTATCAGCATTTAGCAGCAGATAATACTGTGTTGGCTCTCTATAAACAATTAGTATGTAGTTTTAGTTGGGTAAGGTGCTACTTTGTAACATTATTCACTTCAAGTACTGCCATTTTGTTGAATGATGCTCATTAAGCTTACTCTGGGACTGAGTGTACCTGAATTCAGTCCACACAAATGTTTTTGGAAATCCAAGCCAAGTAAAGTGGCTAACAAGGGATCCTGGCTTCACTTTTGCATCCACTCATGTCATGTCATAAAAATAATTATGGGTTGGTTGAGAATATGATGTATAATTTCAGTAAAACACAGCACAGATGCATGGAAAGGTGAGGAAGTTGGTCTCAACATTCAGAGTTAGAGATGACACATTTATTCGAAGGATAAGGCCTGCTTTACAAACGCAGACTCACAAACTAAAATTGAACTTCAGCAGAAAGCTAAACATTCTGATTTGATGGACCCCCTCGAAAACGAGATGCTGCATCTCAGGGGGTTTAAGCACAATTTAAACTTAGTTGCACGCCGGCGGTGTCACGCACAACAAAGTTTAAATTGTGCTTAAACCCCCTGAGATGCAGCATCTCGTTTTCGAGGGGGTCCATCAAATCAGAATGTTTAGCTTTCTGCTGAAGTTCAACTTTAGTTTGTGAGTCTGCGTTTGTGAGTAAAAGTGTGGCTGTTTGTGTATTTCAGTCTTTCGTTGTCTACATGCTATTACTGTGCAAAGAGGGAGCTGTACAGTATTCCTTTAATCTCAGCGAATGGCCTCATCAGAGGCCGACAGCCATTATCCTTTATATTACTCTCTTTGTTCTCTCTGTCCCTCTCTGACTCTTTCTTTCACTGTCTTTTTCTTTCTTGTTTCATCATATCATCATTAACTAGCAGTGCTGCTGCTGTTATCAGCTTTGAGCCACTGTTTTTACTCAGCCCAAACTTTGAAGTCTTCATTACCAAAGAAGTCTATTCTTGAACCATCTCCGTCTCCAAGTGTCATACTAGTATAGTCATAGATTGATCACACATGTTGAACCATGATTCCACATACATAAACATGGTGGCTATGATATGCTAGAGTATGCTTTTTTTCCCTTGCATAATCATTGTTTTTACTGCCGCTAGCAGGGTTCTAATTCAAGATTGAAGATTGTAAATAACCAATAATTTTGTATTCATCCATTGGATTGTAATGTTGGTCATTCGGTCTGTCCCTCCAACTCTATTCCTTACAAACAAGACAAGAGCATTCATGTTCCCTGGAGGATGAACCCTTACCATTTGAGTGACCCCCATGGTCTTACCTCTAGCACCACCTTCAGGCCAAAATTTCCAGTTGGGTGTAAGGAGCAGAACGGCCACTAGTGGCCACTAGCAGGGCATTTATTTTGTACTCTTAGTCTTGTTTCCTACTACTTCATTACATGCCATTCTTCTGTCATTTGTATGTATCTATTCATACTGTAGCTACATACTGTACAGTACATCTTCATCATGGTCACTTTTGTTGAAATTAAGTACTTGTCATGCAGTATCCACGATTCTTATACCATCAAACTGTCATGTTGGACCACATGCTGCACTTTCTAGAATTTAAATTCCACATTTCTTTCGTTCCTCGTCTCTTAGGAGAGCACATCTGGATAGTCCTAGATGGCCCAGTAGATGCCATATGGATTGAGAATCTGAACTCGGTGTTGGACGACAACAGAACACTGACGCTGGCCAACGGAGATCGCATACCCATGGCTCCCAACTGCAAGGTGGTGTTTGAGCCACACAACATTGACAACGCCTCGCCAGCCACCGTTTCGCGCAACGGCATGGTGTTCATGAGCTCCTCTGTGCTCAACTGGAGCCCCATACTGGAGGTATATATATAGCCAAATGATTAATTATTCAACAAGTGTTTATGGCTGTAATATGCACATGAATCATTCCCCCTGCTCTGCGTCAGTGCCTCCAGTCTCGAGAGCTATAGTACGGTACAGATCCTACCTCACCTCCACCTTAACCCATTCAATCCGGGAACACATCTGTGTCATTTTAGATTTCTATGGCTATTCAAAAATAGTTGAAAAATCGTGAAAAGGTGTGCAAATCTTTGAATATATATTTTTTAACTCAAATCTTTGCATCTGGGGGTCCCAGATGACATACATTGACATACAAATGACATACAAAACATACATTCAAAGATTTGCCCACATTTTCACGATCTTTCATAAATAGCAGTTCCGCAAGCTCGTGCCTTATATATCTGCTATTTTTGAATAGTCAAAAGACATCTAAAATGACACAGATGCGTTCCCGGTCTTAATGGGATAATTCTAATCATTCATTATCACTATCACTGTTTGATATGTTTTTTAATTTATTTAGTTTATAGTTTAGTTTAGTTCATTTTTGGATGTCAACACTGACTTGCCATACTGGTTTGTTGACGGTTCATTGAGCCAAATCCCTTTGCAACTGTTCATTATCTTTTTAAAAGGCAACAAGCAGCAGGGATACAGTTGCTTTGACAGCACATTTGAACACCCACTTCGATGGATAACATGTGCACACACACTGAGCCCACGTGTGTGCCAAACACCAAAATACATATTGCTCCCAAGACCCTGTCGACACCCACATGCTCACTGACCCCCCAGAGCTCTTGGCTGCAACTGATTTAATGAGCAGAGAAGAACAAGCCTACTCCTCGCAATACTCCTCCAGGGTGGCGGCCTATAGCTTCAAAGCAAGATCTATTTTTTTTTCTGATCGTGTACCCAGAGAGAGGGATACACAACATGGTGAACCATGAAAAGACAATGTAAAAAGCTGTTGATGTCTATGCAAAAAATGCTTTCCCCAGAGCAGGGATTGTTGCTTCTGTAGTCTGTGTGTGTGTGTGTGTGTGTGTGTGTGTGTGTGTGTGTGTGTGTGTGTGTGTGTGTGTGTGTGTGTGTGTGTGTGTGTGTGTGTGTGTGTGTGTGTGTGTGTGTGTGTGTGTGTGTGTGTGTGTGTGTGTGATATTTCATCAGTGGAGAAATTATAAACTCAGATATTATAGTGCAGCTTTGTGTTATTTCGCTGTAAAATTGGTTTACAGCTAAACTTGAGTATAAATTAAACAATGAGAACAGAGAGAATGAACCCTCTGGATTAAATGAAAGTCTCAAGGTAGACGGGCCAACAATATCATGAGAAGAAGAAGACAGCCAGCACTCACTTCTGAGTGCTGGCTGTCTTTTTATTTTCCTATAAATTAAGCATAATATGTGTTACTTTTTCAGGGCTGGTTGAAGAAACGCTCCCCTCAGGAGGGTGATGTGCTGAGGGACCTCTTCTCCTCCTCCTTCCTCGAGCTCTATTCCTTCAGTGTTCAGACGCTGGAGTTTAAGATGGAGCTACTGGAGGCCTTTGTCATCATGCAGTGCATCAACATGCTCCAGGGACTCATTCCACCCAAGGTAGGCTGATGAGTCATCTCACTCTGTTCAACGGTCAGACATAATGCAGAGACGAATCATTTACATTTGAGTTCAAAGAATAATTCACCCAAAAGACTTCTCACCCTCATGTGAGTTGAAATACAGAGTTTATTTTTCCACATAACACAAAGTTAGCAGGCACTCTTACCCACTAACAAAGTGCAAGATCGGAGTGAGTGCCATGAACAAACGATAGGGTAAATGGTGAAGTAAATAGAGAATTCAATTAAGTGCTACAGTAACGACTCTTTACGAAGGATACTAGGTGAACACCAGCATAGTATCTGTCAAATTAACATGCTATCTAGTATCTGAATAACATCCTTGGCCGTTGTGGAAAAGTAACCAACATACATCTACATCTAGTATAAGTACGGTAGCATCTACAGTATCACAACATGATGTGTTACAAGGAACTGAGGAGTGCAACGGGGAGAGTCAGTGATCTGCAGATGCAAATTTTCAACAGACTGCGTGGAAAATGGGGAGTCAGTGGGGGGGGGGGATCATTTGACAGCTAGGAGGGAGAAGAGTCTAGGACACTTGGAGCGTTGGCCAGAGCATCGTAGCAAAGGGAGGTAGGGGGGGTGACATGTCCTCCATGGCCTTGTACAGGTCAGTAAAACGTTGCGGCAAAAGGCAAAACAAAAAACTTGTAAGTCAATCTTGACCAATTGTTTGAGTTTCAAAAAGTGTATAAAATTACTCCATACAGCTCATACCTCATAAAGCATGTCCTTGGAAGCAAAATCATTGCACTGTGATCACGTATTCAATACAGCATTCATGCTTGCAAACTCTCAGGCATTTTTTGTTTGTGTGGCATAGAGCTCTTTATGTAAACATGGGGAGATTTTGCGTTCGTGTTGCAGAGCATCAACACGTATTTGTTTTGGTTTCAAAAGACTTTATTCTGCACAAGCTGTTTGAAATATTTTTGTGATCACATTTTGTGACCATTGACTTCTGTACAGTTTCTGAGAAAGCTGCCAAAAAAGTTTTGCTGGCAAATTCCTCATATACTGTTTGGTAAACAAAGCTGTATCCATGTTTCAACTGGCATGAGTGAATAGAAATTCTATTTTTATGTGAACTACACCTACCACCACTACTACTTTAAGCTGAAAGGCAATTGCCCACCATTTGAAAACTAAATATATGCATGCCCAATAATGCTTTTAACCTCTCAGGAAACAAAGTAAGATAACTCAAATATAATCCATTTTATACCAACAGAACAGCCTATATGACACCATCGGGGGATTTATAAAAGCCTTAATAACCCTTGTTTGGCTCTGTGCAGCCTGTGAACTGGCTCCTTAATTCTAATCTGCATGGATTTTGTTTTTCTATCACAATGTGAGGATTAGTAAAGCAGCGTTATCTTCTTATATTTGGCAATGTGTGACTGTCCAGTAGGAATTAAGGTGACTGCTGGACAGTCTGGTACAGAGCTCAAATCCCCCCCCAAAAATAATACTGCATCAGGATTACATTTTCAATGTTTCTCATTTTCATGTGAATCCTAGAGCACATTAGTAGTTTTCTTACATACTAGTAATCTTTCTTACATTTGATGATTCCACAACACATTTTATTTTACACCACACTCACCACCGCAACTCCCATTGACCAGGGGTGGAGTTAGACTCTCAGCACAGAGCTCTCTAGTCTCGCGGGGCCTTTCTTATGAAATCATTAAAAAATTCACAACTTGAAAATATCTGATATCCTATCATTAACACAAATTGTCAATAGTATTGAGCCAAGCAAGCCACAAGACGAGCTAGTTCTGAAAGACACAAAAAAAGAAAACAGGTTTCCAGTCACGATGCAATGGAAAAACCATGGAGAGCACACATCGCTCTAATCTACTACAAGCATCGATTGGTGAATGGTTCAGCACCACCTCCAATGGAGAGCGACAGGCCATGCACGCTGTGACCCAGCACCATGCTACATGGGGATAAATTACCCAAGAGAGCAAAGCAGCATACAGAGCCACCACCTGGCTGTCTCCATTTCCACAGAGACAATACTGTATGTTTGTAGTTAAATCATTACTAACTCTACAGATTCGGTGATATAGGTGCTAATAGAATGGAATGAGAAGCTACTTTGCAATCAAACACAAATGACCTTATCTTGCGGCTCAGTTCTTGTGGCATTTGTATTTAGCAAGACTTGTCAAACACAAAGTTCTCTTTAAACTCTAAACATTAAAATAGCTACAGGTCTACAACATTACAAGGCCTATTCTAAGATAAAGACACTGTCGTACAGTGAGGGGGTAGCAACAGATGCAGCTGCGCATAACTTGATATAAATAAAATAAGCAACACAAGCTGAGATCGATTCCAGGATTTAAGGAAATCAATTTCATATGCTGTACCTGCACAGCTGCAGTAATAGCAGCTGCACACATTGAAAATGATGATAAGAAAAGTACTGTATAAATCAATACATCATTGGCACAAAACTCAGCCTGAAAAGGATTTCTGCTCACTTTTGAGAACTAAAATAGTTTTATTGTCTCCGCCAGGCCGAAGGCATGGTGGAGAGTATGTTTTCGTTTGATTTTCGTTGGTTCCACCAAGCTAACATTGGTCAAGCTTCACGTGACACGTGACAATATGTTGAAAGGGTGTGCTTTGATTGGCTAGCGAGGAACACTGCGCTGCGTGTTCCAAAGTGACATCAGTGCCATCAGCCACCTAAAAACATTTAGTCAGGAGATATTAGCAGAAAAAGTTCCAATCTTGGAATAAATTCCTTACCAAAAATCCTGCTGCTGGCGGAGACTTGTGCTCAGGAACAGTCAGGAACAAGACAACCACTATGCCACACTAAATGGAACAGAGCCTTAATTAGTATCATGGTAACACCTGTGAAGGAAGTAAGGAATTGGCCCAATTCATTCCCAATATGGCTGCTATGCATAGAGCCTATTATCTGAAGAGAGAAGATATTGGGAGTGGATATATGGGGGAGTGGGAAATGTTTGTTTTGTAGCTTTGTAGCTGCAGTTGAAGCCAACTCAACCTGGATTGTAGCTTTGTAGATTTTGTAGCAGCTACAAATGTCGGGCGTCGCATATATCTTCATCTCACATGGCTTCCATGTGCGCCATAGCAGAGAATGATGAGAAATCTCGTCCATGGCAAGCAATGAGTTAATACGGGGCTTAGTTAAACAGATTGTGTTTTCGTGTTTTGCTGTAAAATATTAAGGCGGTTATTGGTTCTAAATGTCTGTTTAGAAATATTTAGCCCTAGTTGCTACGGCAATCAATTCGCTATATTAGGGAGATCAACCGGCACCTGCTTCCTTGATTGGCCAACCCTGACTGGTTGACGTCATGGATTGGACAAGACGTTGCATGAACTTTGTGAAGCTGAACCTATTTAAGTGGTGACACACACAATAGGGCTGCCGTTCTCTTAGAGCCTGATTAATTCACCTCGATCCGCTGGTGTGAGAAATGATCCGCTGGACGGTGCATTCAGGAGTACCACGGGGAGGCCGTCACATTGCGGTGACCGCGGGAGACGAGGTGTACGCCGTTGGAGGGTACAAGTCGGGTCTGATTGATGTCCGTGTCTTCAACACAGTGACTTTACGCTGGAGGGAGTTGCCTCCAGTGACAGCTGGAAGAGGAAAAGGTCCCCCTGAGGTTCCTCCCAGTAACTTTTGCCACACAGCTGTGCTCATAGAAGATATCATCTACACCTGGGGAGGGTATTACAGCAACGTGCTTTATGCATTTGATGTCGACACCCACAGACGGTTCAAGCCGAAGGTGTCTGGGACTGGTCCAGAGGCGAGGCACTGCCAATCAGCCTGTGTCTTGGGGAAGGTCATGTATGTCTATGGATACAGCTGGCGGAATGCACCGGCATTGGCTGGCATCTACAAACTGGACACCACCACAATGGCCTGGTCTTTAATTGGCACTCATATGGTTCCATATGGTTCAGAATTGCACTCTGCCACCATCATCGGTACAAAGATATGTGTAATTGAGGGCCCTGAAAATGCCAAGTGCATCAGAGTGTTTGACACGGAGACCAACTCCTGTCTGAGCACATCTTCTGCAGAGCATCTTCCAGAAGGGGTTCATGCAGCCTTTGCCTACAATGGAGATCTGTACATATGTGGTGTTGGCAAGCTCAATGGTGATATGTGGAAATTCAATACAAAGACCTTCTCCTGGGCGAGGGTTGAGCCCAAGGGGAAAGGCCCGGGTTGTATGGTGGATAAGATGCACTGTTGCACTGTGGGAGATCGCGTATTCCTCTTTTGCGATGACGCCCTGTACATCTTGGACTGGAGTCCTAGTCTGAAGACATTATGTAAACTAGCAACTATTCGGTACGGTCTGAAGCGGTCTGAACTCCCACACAACATCAGGTGGGAGCTGGCAGCCATGACTACAAACTGCAACAGAAACCCGAAACCCACAAAAAACAAGACAAAGAAAAAAACAAATAAGTAAATGCAAAATATATATATTTTTGGGGCGGTGTAACTGCCCCCTATAAGTGAGTTTTGGACACTGACCAATCCTGCACCGTGATTGGCCAATAGTCTACAACGCAGTCTACACCCCTAACCCTTCCACAGTCAATGCAAATCTATACTTTTGCCATGTCAGCCAATTACATTACAGCTAGTGTCATCACCACTAGCTGTAATGTGATTGGCTGACTTTGCAAATTCAGGACTGTGATTGGCTAGCGAAACACATGACACATGTGCAGCCCTATGAATAGCAGTATGGACTTTAAAAAAGTCAGTTATCCTTTTTTTTAAGTGAGTCATGTTGTGATGACCACACACCGCCCACTTCACACTGGGTGTGATTTTTTTATAAATGATAAAAAGACAGGATCTAATAGCAACGTGGCTTACATTTGGATTTGGGATGACATGCGGTCAGTCTACGGCATGCGTCATCTATGACATGTCTATGACGTGTGACTCCATATTTGGGCAGGTTCTTGGCCCCAGCCGACCTCCACTGACTTCCCTAGCATCCCTATTTTGGGCCGAAACATTCGGCCATTGCATTGCGAGCTTGTTGATCTGCTATTATAGCTACAGTAAGAAAGGAAAGGAGGGCAAGCATAATAGGTTCCATTTAAAACATACATTATATTTAAAGCTACTAGGTAGCTTTTTCAATTGAACAAAGGTTATTGTCTCCGCCAGGTCGTTTGATTTTCGTTGGTTCCACCAAGCTAACATTGGTCAAGCTTCACGTGACACGTGACAATATGTTGAAAGGGTGTGCTTTGATTGGCTAGCGAGACACATGACGAAATACATACCTATAAATAGGTGAGTCACTTCGGAACATTGCGGTGCATGTTCCGAAGTGACATCAGTGCCATCAGCCAAGCTAACATTTAGTCAGGAGATATTAGCAGAAAAAGTTCCAATCTTGGAATAAATTCCTTACCAAAAATCCTGCTGCTGGCGGAGACTTGTGCTCAGGAACAGTCAGGAACAGCACTTTCCAGTACAAACTGAGATTACAGCTGAGATCACACAATGCAACTAACTCTCATTACGCAAACTGAAGAAGCAGGAAATTATCGTCTGAAACCTCATGAAGAAGCAAAGGCGCAATGCCGACAGCAGAAAGCCAAAGCTATGAAATAGAGACAAAGACCACTTGAATCCCTAAATGACAAAAAACAAAGACAAGCCACAAATGCTGACAACATGACACAGCAAAGATTGCTACATTCTCTGGAAGAAAAAGTACAAGAGTCTGTAAAGAACATCGAAAGGAAAAGAAGGCACTGGTCACAGTATTCAATAGATGAAAGACAACATCAACGAGCAGATTACACCAATAAGAAGAGATGCTACAGATCACCTAAAGAACAAGAAGACGTTCAAGCTGATGAAGCTGGTGCCGCATTCTTAAAGAAGATGTCAGAAAGTGGACCCAACTATGTCTGTTTCTCCTGTGAACGAATGCTCTACAGAGAAACAGTGGTAAAGTTAAAACCTGCAAAGTACACAGCAACAATAGATACTGTAAGTCTCCTGGACAAAGACCCAACTGCAATCAAGCAAAACAACACTTGGATCTGTCACACATGTCATCGCTCCTTTCAAATGGGGAAACTCCCTCCACAGGCTTGGGCTAACAACTTATTACTGGATGCCATACCCCGAGAACTGCAGGATTTGCACCCGTTAGAGGAAAGGTTGGTAAGTCAACGTATTGCCTTCATGAAACTTGTTGGCTTGCCAACAAGTTGCCAACAAGTTCAAGGCAATCCACGGTAATGCAGTCAATGTGCCATCTGACGTACACACTATCATCAAAGTTCCAATCTTGGAATAAATTCCAATATTTGCTGGCGGAGACTTGTGCTCCGAGGAGCACATTTTCTATTTTTTTCTCTTTTTGTACCGGAGTTGAACAATTGGATGGATGTTTTTAATGCTTCAGAAGTTTCATGGTCATTGGAGCAGTGCAGACCATGCACCTTTGTGTAATCTCAAAATGACATAAATGTCAATTATGCATACATTTGAAGAATTGCTGTGAAGTATTACTACAGGAAAATAAATATCCAGGGAAATACCCAGGCCTGTGTTTTTGTGGAGCACTCTGCTCATGGCTGTTTAACTATGTTATCTTCTACCATAATTGAACTATGTTGTTCCTATTATACAGGAGCAGGGCGTGGAAATATCCAAAGAGCACATGGAGCGGCTTTATGTCTTTGCCCTCATGTGGAGCGTTGGAGCTCTGCTGGAACTGGAGGACCGCAGGAAAATGGAGTCCTGGCTCAGAGGCCATGACAGGATAAGACTGGACCTACCAGATATCCCACCTGAACATGAGGGCACCATGTTTGACTACCACGTCACTGCAGATGGTAAGCATAACAAGGGTTGCAGAGAACTTTTTAGGATACAGTGCTGTATGTGGTAAGGTGCAATGAAGTTTGTATGACTGTTTTTTTAAGGTATAGCACTGTAACTTAGACACATTTTGTTGTCCATATATACGACGTGTGTAAGCTATTCTCAAGCCACTTCTCAAAACCCCACCACAATCGCTGAGATGCGTGGAGTTTTAGTTCACGTGATGACCTATTCCATCCACCACAGCTTGCCAATGTGGACGGAGCGCTCATTGGACATGCTACGGCATTGGCTGTTTAGCACAGGCACTTCCTTGCGGCTCACTCGGACGTGCCTCACGAGCCTCAAGGCCTCACTGTTGCCAAGCCTGTCTTGTTTTGAAGTGATTTAAAAGCCATTTGTAGAATCTTGCACACAGCCAGGATGTTGATTGAACCTAAATGAAAGCTCTGCAAAACAACTGGCACGGTACATTTTGTGTTTTTAACAAAGAATGAAGCCAGCACTCAGTAATATCCTTTCAAATGTTTATTTGATTGCTGATGAAGGCTTATTGAGCTGAAAGGCGTCCATTTTGGGGGTGTTGCATGCACTGTGTTTTCTCTACATTTGGTGTCTTTACACAACATTATTTGTCAAGGGAAGTGTGACACATTTTGTTGTCCATATATACGACATGTGTGTAAGCTATTCTCAAGCCACTTCTCAAAACCCCACCACAATCGCTGAGATGCGTGGAGTTTTAGTTCACGTGATGACCTATTCCATCCACCACAGCTTGCCAATGTGGACGGAGCGCTCATTGGACATGCTACGGCATTGGCTGTTTAGCACAGGCACTTCCTTGCGGCTCACTCGGACGTGCCTCACGAGCCTCAAGGCCTCACTGTTGCCAAGCCTGTCTTGTTTTGAAGTGATTTAAAAGCCATTTGTAGAATCTTGCACACAGCCAGGATGTTGATTGAACCTAAATGAAAGCTCTGCAAAACAACTGGCACGGTACATTTTGTGTTTTGAACAAAGAATGAAGCCAGCACTCAGTAATATCCTTTCAAAGGTTTATTTGATTGCTGATGAAGGCTTATTGAGCTGAAAGGCGTCCATTTTGGGGGTGTTGCATGCACTGTGTTTTCTCTACATTTGGTGTCTTTACACAACATTATTTGTCAAGGGAAGTGTGACCAGGGACGGCGCCAGGGGGGGAACAAAAGTGTGTTTTCTTTCATCTTTTCAGAAGGTGAGTAATTCATCTTATGATAAGATGAATTACTCACCTTCTGAAAAGATGAAAGGAACACACTTTTGTTCCATAGCCCCACATTGTCTTGGTTTCAGAGATCACGGTTAATATGTCGAACTTTTGCCACAAAGTCTTTATATTCCATAATGTCCCATGACCCACGTTATCTAATGCTGATAGTGGTGGAAAGTAACTAAGTACATGTACTCAAATACTGTACTTCAGTATAATTTTAAGGTAATTTTACTTGACTGGAGTATTTCCAATTTGCAATATTTTTATTTCTATTCCAATACATCTCATAGGCAAATATTATACTTTTACTCCACCTCAATTATTTGAAAACTTTAGTTTAATACTACTAGTTACTTTGTGGATTTTAATTATTATGACAAAACATACATAAACCGCTTCAGCCCCATTTAAACTTTGGCTTTTTGAAAATGTACTTATTGTACAGTATGGTCAAGTTGGACAATATAGCTCTGTTTTCATCATGTGTATCAGGGTTGCAGCCATGGGTGGGCCCAGGGACGGGATTTATTTATGAGAACGAAAATTAAATAAAGTAACCCTAACCTAACCCTAACCCTAAACCTAAAACCGAAATAAAGTAAAGGAAAAAAAGTACCAAAACCCACCCAAACCCGCACATTTTTCGACCCGAACCCGCAAAAAAATCGCGCGCGCGCACGGGACTCATGCGTCAAGCCCCCGCTGGAAAAAAGTCAGCCCCCACATAGCCCCCCCCTGTCAGAATTCTCTGGAGCCGTCACTGAGTGTGACCTATGACTGGTATCTCATTCTTACGATACTATCCACATCTAACACCTCTCCAGTCTATCTTCTATTTTGTCCTCTATTTTCTATCCCATATTATGTCATAATATTGCAGATTTGTTTTTTCCACAACAGGTCAGTGGGTCCATTGGAGCACCAGAGTTGAGGAGTATATTTACCCATCTGACTCCACTCCAGAATATGGCTCCATCCTTGTCCCCAATGTGGACAACGTCAGGACAGACTTCCTCATTCAGACTATAGCCAAGCAAGGAAAGGTAAGCAAGACCACAATATTAAAAGCCCTGCTAAGAGCCTGAACCTTAGTCTAAGATATCAATAAAATCTGTGTTAGTCTATTTATTAGATTCAGTAGCCTAACCTATGTTGGGGGAAGAAATGTACAAAGCCTGACAGTTCAACTGCACATCACTGCACTTCCTGTTCCCTATCTGTTGTGAAAATCTGGTTTTAACCCATTTAGACTGGGAAAGAATCTGTGTAATTTTTTTTATTTCTTTGGCTATTCAAAAATAGTAGATATACAAGCTCATAGTGCGGCACCGAGATCCACGCTACGAGCTTGTAGATCTGCTATTTTTGAAAAAATGCACATTTTTGAATACATGTTTGTTTTACAAAAGCAAACATTTTTTACTCAAATCTTTGCTTCTGGGGATTCTACAAATGTTGAAAAAAAAATGATGTTGCTAATCAGTGGTTCTCAAACTTTTTTTCATGTCAAGGACCACCCAAAATGATATGTATTTGGCCACGGACCCCCGTCTCCAAATATTTTGTTCGCTTTAAAAAATATATATATATTCAAAGATTTGCATGTGAATAGTATACCATTCCTCTCTACAGTATCTTCCTCCGTTCTGCATTCCCTTCATCTAGAAGTGGAAGCAGAGTAGTGGAGCATTCAGTGGGGTTTTAAGTAGAGTATATCGATTGCATTCTTTTAATCTGTTCACTTAGTACACACCCAGCCAAACCTCCGTCATGCTATTGATTTACTGATCCGTGTGTGCATTTGTGCATACGTATGCTTTTGTGGGAGTAGTCAGTGAGTTTCACAACATAACCATCAGAAATTGTATATATTTTTTCAAATACTGCCAAGTTAGAATAATATCCGAACACAAAATGTTATGAGCCATAATAAACATCTCTAGAACACCACCTTAAACCCTTAAAGACAGGGCAACATATCATTTTAGATGCTGACATTTTAAATAATGTGAGAAAAAAACAGTACCTATGTTATAATTTGGCATTCTCATAAACAATAAATGTTATACCGTATATACAGTAGCATTTTGGAATGCAACTTTTTGGAATTTCTCATTTTAAGTAATTTAAAAGCAACTGATAGTGTTGTATAGACATAAACTAGTATGTAAATATCCAATCTGGGAACACGTCAAAGAAAAGGGAAAAACAGCGCCCTCTGCAGTCTGTTCTTGAGAGATTAGTAAATATCTGAACTGAAGTCATCCCTTATCTGTGGTCCTACCTTAAAACAAGCTGTAAAATGGGAAATGATTGCCAAAGCTGTTGCAGAATCTATTTAGATACTGTATATGACTTCTGAAGAGAAAAGTTATCAAATCTTCTTCATTAACTTTCCCGTGAACTCTTTAAGTCTGGCTGAAATAGATTTCCTTTTTTAATTGTCTTGGTAAAAGGCGTGTCCCCCCAGGAGAGAATGTGTCACTTATGTGCAAACAATGCAGATAACGCGTTTGCACAGCATTGATCTATGTTAGAGATAAAGCTTGTACTATTAACTCATTTCAATGTTCATTCCCACAGGCTGTTTTGTTGATTGGAGAGCAAGGAACAGCTAAGACAGTCATCATCAAAGGCTACATGTCAAAGTATGACCCAGAGCTGCACATGGCTAAGATTCTCAACTTCTCCTCTGCCACCACGCCACTAATGTTCCAGGTATACTGTACAAGTCTCTGTCTCACTGCCCCCCCCTCTCTCTCTCTCTTGCTTTCGTACACACGCACACAACGTCAGTGGTGGAAAGTAACTAAGTACATTTACTCAAGTGCTGTACTTAGGTATTTTTACTTTATTGAAGTATTTCCAATTCTCAGTACTTTTACTTCTACTCCACTACATCTCAGAGGCAAATATTGTGCTTTTACTCCACTACAATTATATGAAAACTTTAGTTACTAGTTACTTTGTAGATTTTGATTATTATTACTAAACATACATAAAGCATACATTATACATACTATATATATTTCGGCTATTTGAAAATAGCAGATCTACAAGCTCACAACGCGATGCGGCGCGTTTAGTTGTGAGCTTGCACACTGCACAAAATAAGATAAACTACCCCCTCCTCAACATTGTCAGTGTTGTTCATGATGAATCCCTGTGTGGAGGTTCTTGATTAATTTAATTTCAAACCACCCTCTCGGTCTCATTCTCGTACTGTATAGGTTTATCTCTGACTGGGGATAGGGCCACGTGTGGGCTAACTTGTCACACGCATTATCGCTGCGCCTTGGCAGTGTGTGTGTGACTGTGTGCGCCAGCTTGCTCATTGACTTGTGCAGTAGTATCGATCGCTAGGTCTGGAGTCCCTGGACTGATTAATAATGTGGAAGGCTGGACGAGGTCGAGGGACCACTGTTTTCCCCCCTCTACGTGACTTAGCTGCTCATCGACCCAGCTGTCATGATTGATTATGTCTGTGAGGAACAGATGAGGCACCTTTATCACGCTTAAGGGTGATTTTTGCTAAGTTGTGTGCTAGTGCCGCTCGCCGAAAATAGCGAGATCTACAAGCTCAGAATGCGTTGCAGCACGACATGTTGTGAGCTTGTAGATCAGCTATTTTCAGTGTGCAATATGATGCACAATCAAGTGTAACTGAAAGTTCAAACCGCCCTCAAAACCCACCTCTTACAGACTTTATCCACACTTAATTAAAATTCCCCTTTTACTGTACAGTACATTTTCAACCGTCTTGCTTAGTTTTTACCGTTCTTTTTACTAGTTATTTTGTCTTAATAACGTTGCGACTTCGGGTATCTTAAAAAGTGCTATTTAAATCACATACTATTATTATCATAACTCAGACTTTACCTCTCACTCCTTACCTTCTCTCACATTCTTCTTGTTCTCTCTCTCTCTCTCTCTCTCTCTCTCTCTCTCTCTCTCTCTCTCTCTCTCTCTCCATAGAGGTCAGTTGAGAGCTATGTGGACAAGCGGATGGGGACCACCTATGGACCCCCAGCTGGGAAGAGAATGTCCGTATTCATAGATGACATCAACATGCCTGTCATCAATGAGTGGGGAGACCAGGTTTGGGAGCATTATAACAACTATGATAAAAGCATATTCTATTGCTTCATAATTGAATTTTCATAATTTGTCTTTAAAAATGTTCTCTTCTGTGCTGAAACAAACAAGGACCTGACACCTGCGCAGAATGCTTCTCTGGTCTAATGGAAACATCCTCTTTTCATAACGTATTGTTTCACATCGAAAACAACTTTTCAGCTTATCCCTCGTCTCTCCCATTCCAGGTAACCAATGAGATAGTCCGGCAGCTCATGGAGCAGAATGGGTTCTTCAATTTGGAGAAACCAGGAGAGTTCACCAACATCGTGGACATCCAGTTCCTTGCAGCCATGATCCACCCTGGAGGAGGTCGTAATGACATCCCACAGAGACTCAAGAGGCAGTTCTCCATCTTTAACTGTACCCTGCCCTCCAACGCCTCCATTGACAAAATATTTGGTAAGTTACATGGTCAGAGATGTATTGTTCTTTATAATGTAGACTAGAGTTGTTCTGAATTTCTAAGAATCAGTACTGTATGTACTATCATTTTTGTGCTACAGTATATTGAAGCTGTCCATAACATATTGAGCAGTATTGCAGTATTGCAGTATTGCTATCACTCATTCTACTCTAGTGTCTACTAAGACTTTAGAAATCTGCTGAGTATACAGCCCTATTTAAACTTTGGCTATTTGAAAATAGCCGATCTACAAGGTCACAACGTGTCGCATCGTGTTGTGAGCTTGTAGATCTGCTATTTTCAAAGGATTTGTATATATACACTTGAAAACTTGTGAAATGGCACATTGTGCATAATGAGTACTTTTACTTTTAGTACTCAAGTACATTTTGATGTCAATACTTTAGTACTTTTACTCAAGTACATTTTGAATACCAAACTTGTACTTGTACGGAGTATTTCTAAATTGTAGTATTGATGCTATTACTTAAGTAAAACATTTGATTACTTTTCCCACCACTGCTTACTGTATACCACGATCGACCCCACCTACTCAGGTGTGATCGGTAGGGGCCACTACTGCGAAAGTCGCGATTTCAGCGAAGAGGTCCGGAGCACCGTGCCCCGCCTGGTGTCTCTGACCCGCCGTCTCTGGCAGATGACGAAGGTCAAGATGCTGCCGACGCCTGCAAACTTCCACTACATCTTCAACCTCCGGGACCTGTCCAGGGTGTGGCAGGGCATGCTCAACACCACTGCCGAGGTGGTCTACTCCTTACAGGTAAAACACAGTCACCACAATAGAGTAGAACGGTGGTTCTCAAACTTTTTCATGTCAAGGACCCCCAAATTGACACTTATTAGCCCCGCGGACACCAAATTTGAAAATATATGCCAAGGACCCCAATAAGAGAAGATTTTTTACCATTTAACCATTTTAATTTCAAGGACCCCCAGTTTGACATGCATTAGGCTACAGCCCCCCATTTAATGGCATTTCTATCTCTGGGACCCCAATTTATATTGTAAAATCAATGTTAATTTAACTCAGAGAGTGTACAAATGGAACCATTTGTACACTCTCTGAGTTACATACCCATAAGAGTCAAACATGGTCTTAACTGTTCCTATCTATGATTTAGCTGGGGACCCCCTGGAACTCCCTCAAGTACCCCTGGTCCTGGGGGTCCTAGCACCCCACTTTGAGAACCAATAGAGTGGTAGAGAAGAGCAGATACAACAGAGCGCGCTCTGCAACTCTGCTGAAGTGATAAACATCCTATTTATATGATTTATTACAATAGCAGTAGGAAGATTAAAGGATTGTGAAGTATATGGGAAGAACAGACCAGAAGAAAATAGGATTTTCAGCTCCAGGGCCCCCTTAAAAGTCTGGCAGGCCAGACCATTACCTAACTGTCTACACAGGTTTGTGAATTACATGAATTACTGAATAATTGATTAGAATAGAATACATCTTCCCAACTCTGGCTACACGGGTCTGACAAGGACATGTTCAACATCACCGCTGAATCCTCAGCAGTGCTGAGAATCAGGTCACTGTTCAATAGGAACGGAACAAAACGGAATAGAACAGAAGAGAATTACAAATGAAGCAAAAATTGGAGATCAGATTGCAACTTTTTTTTTATTCGTCCCACGAATAGTTTTGATGAACATCCTGGCTCAGAAATTCCATGACTTCGTATTGATCGGATGTGCCCCATGTCCTCAAAACCTACCAAGAGACCGTCTTTGCTTGGTCATCAAAATCATCAGAGTATTCAAGGATCCATTGTCAGTAAAGAATCAATCTGGGAACCCATCGCCAAATAAAAAAGGAAAAACAGCGCCCTCTGCTGTTTTTTACTCTTTCACTTAGCTCTCGGGGGAGCTAAATGGAGCACCCGTGCGCAAGGAAACCGGGGTTTTGGTCTGCCTTCAGCCTTTCACTTCCGGTGGTGCGACTATGTTTTCATTCCCACTAACAATATTATTTCTACACGGAACACTAACACCACTTCTCCCAGAGAACATGGATCGTTTTGGTTATAAGCCCACTTGTTTCTATGATGAAAGAGCAAGTTAAAATGTGAATATCTTTCCGTGGTTTTGTCTGCTCCGAGGACGCTATTGTTAAATGAGTTTCGGTTTGTTTCTAGTGGGGAAGGATCGGCACACACGTAAATCCCGCCCACTACATTTGATTGGGTAAAGCGCGGCCTGCTTCCTGATCTGAAGGCACGCCCACTTGTAGGCCTGTGCGTACGCGATATGACGAACCCCCCCCCGACAGATTCAAGCGGAGAGCAGAATCTGTTCTTGAGAGATTAGAAAAGAATAAAACACGGAAAGACTTGGTTTATTTAATGGTATACCATGTTGGTATGTGAAAAAATAATGAGATGGCGCTGAAGTAAGCGGAACGAAGGGGTAGGATTAAATACGTTTTATACTTCATCCTGCTCCATTTTGAACATGTAGATTTTTTTTGCATTTATTTTTTAAGATATTGCATTTATTTTAATTTTAGTTTTTTAACTTTGTTGCCTAATTTTAACATGTTCAAAATAAAGATTTCATTCATTCATTCAGTGCCGCCTAATTAATATCATCAATCGCATTGACCTTTCTCCCTGTAGTATGATAGAGTTGAATTAGCTAGTTAAATCAGTCCGTGGTGTGGGAAATTTATCATATCAATGGTTTGACTGTGTTTGAGGGTAGAGGAGGGCTCAGACTTAGAGGAGGATTTTGTCCTTGGCAGCAAAAATAACACCTGTATCTTACTGCAGTGGTTCTCAAACTTTTTCATGTATTTGGCCACGGACCCCCATCTCAATTTTGTTCAAAAGATTTGAGATACAAATGTTGGCTGTACCACTGGTACCCCACCACGGACCCCTAGGGGTCCCCGGACCCCACTTCGAGAACCAACGTCTCACTGTATATCGTAGGTGTTGCTGGCGCTGTGGAAGCACGAATGCAAGCGTGTGATTGCCGACCGCTTCACCATTCCTGAGGACGTGGCGTGGTTTGACCGGGCCTTGGCAGCACTGGTGGAGGAGGAGTTGGGTGACGTGGGGAAGGACGTGGTGGACCATGGTGTGGATGGATACTTTGTTGACTTCCTGCGCGATGCCCCTGAGGCTACAGGTATACCGCATCAACACAGTCCCTTCTGCCTACATTGTACATGAAGACAACACCAGACAATGCAATGGAAGATCTCAACAGTGTTACCTTTGTAATTGTACCGTGTGTTTTATTGACCAAAAAACCCTTAGAGCAGTGGGTCTCAAACTTTTTCATGTCAAGGACCCCCAAATTGAAACTTATTAGCCCGTGGACCCCCATTTGAAAAGATATGCCAAGGATAAGAGAAGCCAATAAGAGAAGATTTTTATGGCACTATAGCAGTGATTTTCAACCATTTTGATTTCAAGGACCCCCAGTTTGACATGCATTAGGCTAGGGACCCCCTTCTAATGGCATTTCTATCTCTGGGACCCCCATTTATGTTGTAAAATCAATGTTAATTTAACTCAGAGAGTGTAAAAATGGAGCCAAATGGACCCATTAATGGTCCATTTGGTTCCATTTGTGCACTCTCTGAGTTACAGACCCATAAGGGTCAAACATGGTCCTAACTGTTCCTATCTATCATTTAGCTGGGGACCCCCTGGAACTCCCTCAAGTACCCCTGGGGATCCCCGGACCCCACTTTGAGAACCAATGCCTCAGAGAAATTCCACTTCATGGCTTTGTGATGATTTCAGTTGTTTGTTCTTACAGGCGAGGAACCCGAGGAGCACGACTTTGACATGCCCAAAGTGTACGAGCCCATAGAGTCCTTTGAAAGCCTCAAGGACCGACTTAATATGTTCCTCAGCATGTTCAACGAGAGCATCCGAGGAGCTGGCATGGATATGGTCTTCTTTACGGATGCTATGATACACCTGGTCAAGGTACCAGAGTTTTTTTGTGTTTTCATTTTTCGTTTTGTTGTTCCCCACAAATTGCATTTGTAAGAGAATTGATCCACCTCAAATTGATCCACCCCAAGCCTCAGAAAGTCAACCCTGAACATTCAGTACCAGTAAACAATATCTTCCTATGCAATTCTTTCTTATTTTCTTTTTATATGTTCCTATTTGTATCACTCTACCTTCCGTGTTTACTGTCTCTATATTCCGAACAAAAATAACCACTGTGTTCAGCATCTATGTCGATCTCTGCATTTTTCTTACTGTTTTCTGCCTGAATTCATTCTGAATGTCTACCTTTCTGCCTTCCTGTACCTCTCAGCCTGTCCAAGCCCCCCCCCCCCTCCCCTCTCCCCTCTTGTTTTCCTTTTTATCTGTCAACTGGATTAATAGACAGACATACTGCAGGAAATGTATTGTAGATGTTGCACTTTACTCCACAGTCAGATCTGAGGCACAGCCTTTTAACATCAAATGGGGTATCAGAATACATCATGGTAAATAGCTACAATTTGACAAAAACAGACAGGATGTACTTTGAAAGCAAAGGCGCACTGTGTGTGCCCACTTAGTTTTTTTAGAGACTACAGCTTGGGTATTAAAAGAGCCTAAATAAAGCTGTGAGAAGGAAATTGGTTTTGTTCTGTGCTATCCTTTTTGTGAAATTGAGAAAAAGGCTTTGTTTAGCGAGATTCAAATGAAATGCACTATATATGTAGGTGACCAAACAGTTTTGAAACTATAGATGGTTGAAATGTGTATTTTGAAAACTTTGAAATCGGGCATCAAAGTTGTTGTTTACTTGGAAGGGGAAAAAAGTAGACAAATACATAGACAAGATGCAGAGATTCTTTGATGGATGGATAGATAGATAGATACTGTAGATAGACTTCTTTCAGATGTACAATGATGACATGCAGCTTTCTCTGAGCCCTTATGGCTTTTATCCAGAAGATTCTGCAATGGCACTGCAACTTGGGGCTAGGAGCTTTTCAACCCTCTCTCTCTGGCTCATACTGGCACCCAGTCTGCATGTGGGCTCCTTCATGCATACAAATGCATGTAAACATCGCACACACGTACTGTACAAATAGGGAAGACACAGTTTGCCCTTATCTCCTGCTATTTTTTCCCCTATATATACTGTCCTATACACAAACACACTTCATACTGATTTGTATTTGCACCCAGTTGTTAATCTGTGTGTGTGTGTGTGTGTGTGTGTGTGTGTGTGTGTGTGTGTGTGTGTGTGTGTGTGTGTGTGTGTGTGTGTGTGTGTGTGTGCGTGTGTGCGTGTGTGCGCGTGTGTGCGTGCGTGCGTGTGGTTTGTGTAGATATCGAGGATAATCCGGACGCCGAGAGGAAACGCCTTGTTGGTGGGTGTTGGAGGATCAGGCAAACAGAGCCTGACAAGGCTGGCCTCGTTCATCGCTGGATACAGGATCTTTCAGATAACACTGACACGGTAACCCTGGCACACAGACCTGCACACACCAACAAACTTGCACACACAGCCCCCAACCTCCAATCCTACTCTCCTAGCATGTACTGTAACAGCAGCTTAGCAACACCGTAAAATCCTGAGTATTCATTTAATTCTGAGATCACCCATGGCAGTCGACAATAATGTGATTTGTTCCGGTAGGTATCTTTTGTATTCACAGTAGAAACAAAAATGAGCACACTCAGTCTCGTCTCCATAATGGTTTTTTTTTTATACATTTTTTTATCTCACAATTTTGTAACCCTTTTTTCACCCGGTGCCAATTTTCTAAGTGATCCTGGGCGCTACACTCCCCCCACAGCCTAGGGAGCCCAGGGCCGAGCTCATGCCTCCTTCAATGCATGAGAGCCAACTGACCTTCTTGTCACCTGACAGGGGGGGAGTTTCAGTTTCCCCGGTAGGATGTAGCGAGTGGAAGGAACACGTTATTCCAACCAGTTCCCTTCCCCTCCATCAGGGGCCCCGGCTGTCATGGGGGAGGCGGTATAGCGACCAGGATTACTTCATGTTTTGTGAGGGTATTAACTACCCTAGGAGACACAGGGAGAACATGCAAACTCCACACAGAGTATAATGCAATTTGCCGCGTGCATGGCTCACGAAGAAAATAACAGCCAGCACTCTGTGGAGTGCTGGCTGTTATTTTCTTATTGGGTATCTTTGTATGCCAAAGTGACTCTGCAGTTCACTGGCACTGAACGTCAGTGGTGTAAAGTAAATAAGTACATTTACACAAGTACTGTACTTAAGTACAATTTTGAGGCACTTTTACTTTACTGGAGTATTTCAAATTTTCAGTACTTTTACTTCTACTCCACTACATCTCAGAGGCAAATATTGTACTTTAAAGGCCTTTGCACACAGGGTGCGATTAGTCAATCAGTTTTTATCGCATGCGAAAAGACGCACAAATCGAACTGGGTTCGATTGAAATCGCATCGCCGCACGGGGTGTGCATGAGGTCATTGAGAACCATGTGTTCATTTAAAAAATGATATTTTCCGTTTTTTTCGGGCGGAAAATCGCACCCTGTCTGCAAAGGCCTTTACTCCACTACAATTATTTGAAAACTTTAGTTACTAGTTACTTGCAGATATAAATTATTATATTATAAAACATACATTAACCACTTTAGTCCTATCTATATATATAATTTGAATCCTGCGCCATGTCGGTTGTCAGTATGTACGTTGTAACGTTGTATGTGCGTTGCATCACTCCGAATATGGACACAACGCCAGTGTGACGTAATCTCACGACAGCATGACATCACGCATGACATCACATCCTACCTATAAATTCTAGGATGCCGTCAGATCGCACCAGTTCGACGGCTTCCATAGTGGGTTTTGGTCATTGGAGAGGTGATGCACGTCACCTCTTTCTGAAGTGGGTACTTTCAAAGCCTGCCGTGGATTTAGGAGAGCACAAAACTCTCTCTCACACTGTGAGGTGCCTGTAAGGTGGCACTGCAAAGTGAACGACGCGTCATGCTAGACGTTCGGGCCGCGTAGCGGCCCGAACTTCTAGTTTTATACATAGGCTATTTGAAAATAGCAGATCTACAAGCTCGTTGAGCTTGTAGATCTGCTATTTTCAAACATTTCAGTACTTTTATTTTTGGTATTTTAAGTACATTTTGATACCAATACTTTTGTACTTTTAGTCAAGTAAATTTTTAATTTGGGACTTTTACTTGTAACAGAGTAGTTGTACATTGCATCTTTGATACTTTTTACTTAAGTAAAACATTTGAGTACTTTTTCCACCACTGCTGAACGTACCCATGTCATATTGTCACCCTGCAATGCGCCCAAACACCCATTTGCTGTTCATACTGTGCCACAGAAGATTTGGCTGCGGCGCCAGCTCAGATCAATCCTATTAGAATTTCAGAGTAAGACCTTCGAGTAAAAACAGCTGACACTAAATCTATCAGTGGGAGCCAATTCAAATAACATTTTCGATCTTGGCGGCACCGCCTTTAAAGCAGGCAATCTCAATTCACCTAATAGAGGAAACAGAATGAAACTACCCTGTAATTCTCCATATGAAAAAAAAAACACACTCCCTTTAGAGATGTCCAATTCTCATTTAGTTGTTTACGAAAAACGATTCATCTGAGACCTTTCAACCCATCAAGATGTTTAAATTGGGCAGATGAGGAGAACTCTGTTGATTCCCCCCTTCTTTCCCTCTGGACTTTTCCGTCCGTCTCTCGCTTTATTGTTCTGGATCATTTACTGTTTTGTGTCCCTCACTCTCATTTTATACTCTCTGTCGTATTGTTCTGGATCAGTTCATCTTTTTTATCCCTCACTCTCTGTTTGCAATCCATCACGTTCTGTCTCTCAGCCCCGTGGCAGCCATTTTGCCGTCTGCTGTTTTCCTAACAGGTTTTAGTGTTTGGTATTAATATGAATGAAGCCTGTGTTTTCCTCCAGGCGCCAGAGTCCTCCCCGGAGAAAACTGAAGTGGCTCTTCCTTCCCTTGAGCCTTGACCCCTCTATCTCCATTGCTCTCACTCTCAAAGCCTTTTTTCTTTCTTTCTTTCTCACCCACATGCTGTTTTGCACACAACACACGGCTATATTCATAGTATACACATGGTGCGTGTGTATCTTCATTTAAAGGTATGGTAAGAGATTTTCTCTGTTAGATATCTCTATATTTTGATATTACTCATTGCTATAGAGTGTTTGTTCAGTAACAGGGGTCTCCATGTCTCTCCAGCTCTTTATTAAACAAACAGAAAATGCATTTTCAGGTCAGGATACCAATTTTATCCAATCAGGATAGAGAACTCAGACAGTATACAGATTAAACAAGTGAAATTGGAAGTGATGAAACAAAGAAATGAGCAGACAAAATTGGAACTGGAACACTATAAAAATGAATGATAAATGGGTAATACCTGAAAATGAATTTTCTGTTTATCCAAGAGCTGGATAGACAGAGAGAGTCTCCCGTTACTCAACAAACGCTTTATAGCAATGATTACTATCAGAATATAGTTCTTTAACCTTACCCTACCTTTAAACTCAGTTAGTCTCACCTTAAAGTAACTCATTCCTTCAGTTTCGTGGCCTGGCTCCAGCCCCTGAATCTCTAGCCTTTTCTCGGTTGAAAATCAAACCA
>NC_139940.1:32680592-32765592 GCF_963454915.1 Gymnoscopelus microlampas | reverse complement strand
TGACATTTTTCTACTGTACCATTCATCCTAAGATATCATAACGTCATAGAAAAGGTAAGAAAACCTTAGTCCAAAATTCCCCTTTAAGAATCATTTTACTCTCACTCACGCACACAAACAGTCACACCACAACGTGTAAAAAGAATACGTGAAGATGTGAACAAGCAGTGTATGTTTTGCATAATCGCTGATTTTCACAGTTTCTCATGGCGACAGTGTTGACCTCAGGTCTTAATGGGTGAAAACGTGTGCTCTGGTGCCAGGGAATGGTTGTACACACAGCGTGCACAGGCAGTGTTATCACTCTCTTGATTGTTCAGACCATTCTGAAGTCACAGTCAGCTACAGAGCATGAGACAAACACAACTTAACACTCACCTCTGTGTGTGTTTTCGCTCTTGAATTTCATCTCAACAGTCTTTATAAAAGCGTCTCCACTATTTTGAATCATCAACATGCTGTTTTATAATAAGGGAAATCGGCGGTGGAGCGTTCACGCTGTGTTTCCTGCATCAAAGAGTTTGAGGCAGAGTGAAAGAATGAAAGAGTTTTTGTGAGTTTTCTTTTTCTCCAGAGGTGCTCTGAAGCAATAATAATAGCTTGAATTTATATAGCATCTTTCTTGAACCAAACAAAACAACAAACAACTATTTGACATAAGCCTGAGAGAATAGGTGTCTCTTCAAGGCAGCCTTAAAAGAGTCCAGTGTTGGAGCATGGTTCCACAGGGTGGGGGCTCTGTCCCCCAAGGTTTTATCTACAGTATCTCCTTCCCTTCCCCTGCCATCATCTTCTTCATCTATTACCACTCTTTCTGCCTTCCTCTTGCTGCCTTGCTCTTCCTCTCGTCAATGTGTTCCTACTCTAAGTCACATTTATTTTATTTTATTTTCTACTTTAGCAGACTCCTCCACGTTGCTAAAAGTAAGCCGATAATCAGTCCTTCCTTATCTCTGTGGAACACAGCAACATCTAGCAAACCTTTTGTGCCCAAGGCACACCAGTATTAAAGTCAAACTCTCAAGGTACACCTGTATTCATATCTGTGCAAAATAAAAAAAAAATTTTTTTCAAATACTTGCTGCTTTTTTTGTTCTGGTGTCAAAACATGGGTAATCAGTGGTCTAGGACTCTCCCAAACCAGGCATCGACAATGGATCATTTGGGCTCTTAATTACATCCATCCATCCCTTATTCCTTTCCTCTCATCCTCCTCCTCCTCCATTTCTTTATTTCTCCCTTGTCTTTGTCACTGTCTTCTTTCTCTCTTTCCTCCCCCTTCTCCTTCTCCCTCTCCTTCTCATTTCACCTCCACCTCCAGATAACAATTCCGACACCAGCTGCTCTGTCCGTGGGGGTTGGTTGGGGTGTAGGATGTGGTTGCCAGGAGAGACTGGTGTTTTTGTCAGGGCTTTTGTTTGTGTTCAGGTGAGGTGAGGGGTGTGTGTGTGTGTGTGTGTGTGTGTGTGTGTGTGGGGATGTGTGGGGGTGTGGGGGTGTGTGTGTGTGTGCGTGTGCATGCGTGCGTGCGCGCGTGTGCGCGTGTGCGAGAGAGTCTTTGCAAGACTGTTTGATTTGGGTTTGTGATTGTGTGTGCGTGCCTGTGAGAGAGCGGAGATAGAGGAAGGGAGCACTGTTATAAGTGAGGATGCACACTATAATGTGTGCGGTATGTATGCTGCTTTTAACCATACAGTAGCATATGTGCGCACCAGACCCATTGAAAGAGACGGTGGCCACATGATCACGACACAAACACGATCATGTGGTTCATATAGCACGCGCGATTCATCAACGCCTATTATGAGGTCAACGTTGGAGCTACACAATAGAACCCCTCTCTCTTATCTGGTGCACCCCCCTCTCTCCCGCCATGGCACTGTAGTTCTCTGAGGACCGCTGTCATGCGAGAGGCTATAAGGGCAGCACCAGTGAGGTGATAAATGGAGAAGAGAAAAGAGAGATGTTGAATGACATTACAGTAGGGTGGAGAAGATATATAGGGAGGTTTTAATAGTGTGGGGAAGGGCATAGAAGGACGTAGAAACACATGAAGATGGTACGAATGACGGATGTGTATGGAGGTTTTGGAAGAGTGGGTAATATTTCCCGATTCTATAATTGCATTATGGCAGGCCTCCTCTATAAAACATTAGTCCACTGACTTGTAGACTAACTTGTTGAATTGAGGATGTTCATCCGCTCACTCTGTTGTCTGAGCTTTGACGTTAATACAGGGACTGGTAGCATGTGACAGCCAAGTTGAGTTTAACCCATTGAGAACTGGAACGCATCTGTGTCATTGTTTTGATTTGAGCTTAAAAAAGCATTATTTTACACTTTGGCTATTAAAAAATCGTGAAAATGGTTGCAAATCTTTGAATATATATTATTTTAAAGCGAACATTTTTAACTAAAATCTTTGCTTCTAGGGGTCGCTGGAACAACATATTTTGAGATGGGGGTCGGCGGCCAAATATATATTTTCACATGAAAAAGTTTGAGCACCACTGATATAGAAACATAGGTTTTTCAGAATACTGTTGGGATTTAGAAGACCTTTGCAGAATCGGCTTCAGGTCTTAATGGGTTAAGTTTCGTTGTGATTCATCCACAATGTGTATTAATCTAATGAATCAGACTGGCATTTTTTGTTGTTGTTATGATTGATCAAGAAAGTTTAAAAAAAGTCTTCTATTAGTTAAACTCTTCACAAGCATATTAAATGTACCTACATTTCAACTGATCAAACATACACAAGACTTCATATTTAATAAAACATTATATATAATACTTCCCCGATGCTAATTAAGATGTTCAAAAGTTACGTGATGCAATACAGCAATCCCCGTGTTCAATTTGATAGATTTCGGGACATTTGTGGAAAATGTTCAGGAATAAACTGGTGAGATACAGAAGTGGGTTTGTAGAAAGGGGAAGGAGAGATTGGTGGTGAAATAGAGGGAGGTACAGTATGGAGGAGATACGGTAGTGATGAGACCCATAGGGAATCAGCAAGACCATATAGCATTATTACTGGGTTTACGTAACCACTGCGAGCGGAAGCGGTTGCATTTTCCATTTTGAATGATGTGTAGGGCTGTCACGATTATGACATTTTGCTTGACGATTAATTGTCGCTCAAATAATTGCACATTATGAATAAAATTACATTTCTTTTTGGTCTTTAGGCTTCGTAAACAAAGGTTGCACTGGGTAGATATGACAAATAACTTTATACTTTCGAAAAAAGATGAATAGTGTAAATAGCCGATCCACGAGCTCATTGCGACGCGTTTTGAGCTTGTAGATCTGCTATTTCCACTATTTTTGAAAATGTTTGAAAATATATGAATGTTTTTAACATGGAAATGATTATGGCGATTATGCAAAACATTATTGTGATTATCTCAAATAATTGCGATTATATGTATTAATTGTGACAGGCCTATAATTATGTGCCACAATTTCAAAAATAGAAATGATTCTATAATGTTGAATATAATGCTGCTGCATAACACAGCAACAGATGTTGTTTCCAGCGTGGGTTTTCAAATACCATGGCTCCGTTTGTCTTTATGGCACTAATTGTCTTTATGCCTAAAGTACATATTAATATTTTAAACTCTCCGGGTGGGAAATGCTTTACTTGCAGATTCCCAGAGCCAATTAAGGTCCAAATTGGCTATAACCAAACTGTTTTCTTAGAAAACGGCTTGGAGACAGAACCCTTGGGAATTATGCAGGTTCGGTATTCTCAATCTTCAGAATGTTATATAGGATTGCTTAAATTGAGCTAGTTCTTGACAAACATCTTATAGGGTTTTTCCACTCTTGTTTGACCCATTTATACTATACTGTATGTACATTGTATAAGAAATCAATCAGATTTTTACATTGGTAAAGCACAATTTCTATCTCTTGTGTGTGTGTGTTTGTGTGTGTGTGTGTGTGTGTGTGTGTGTGTGTGTGTGTGTGTGTGTGTGTGTGTGTGTGTGTGTGTGTGTGTGTGTGTGTGTGTGTGTGCGCGTGCAAATGTCAGCACATGAATGGATCACTTACTGTAAAGGTCATTTGGAAAACATCAGCATCCTTTAAAGTCCTGGATTAGTTAAACATACAAAGCGGTATGCATATACACTACATGTATACAATTGTTTGTTTGTGTGTGTGTGTGTGTGTGTGTGTGTGTGTGTGTGTGTGTGTGTGTGTGTGTGTGTGTGTGTGTGTTTTCCATCAAGGTGTCCAACTTGTTTGCTCGCGATGAGATCGACGAAATCCTCAGCGATCTGATCCCGCCCATGAAGCGCGAGTTTCCAAGGCGACCACCGACCAATGAGAACCTGAACGAGTTCTTCATGTCGCGGGTCCGACAGCACCTACACGTCGTCCTGTGCTTCTCACCCGTCGGGGAGAAATTCCGGAACCGGGCATTAAAGTTCCCAGCACTGATATCAGGCTGCACCATGGATTGGTTCAGCCGCTGGCCCAAAGACGCTCTAATAGCAGGTGTGTACTCATGTAGTAGGTTGTGTGCCCACAGTGGTAGTTGACAGTGGTGGAAAAAGTACTCAAATGTTTTACTTAAGTAAAAGTCATGCAATGTAGAAGTACTGAGTTACAAGTAAAAGACCGGAATTAAAAATGTATTTGAGTAAAAGTACAAAAATATTGGTAATCAAAATGTACTTAAAGTACCAAAAGTAAAAGTACTAAAATGTTTGAAAATAGCAGATCTACAAGCTCACAACGCGTCGCGATGCGACGCATTGTGAGCTTGTAGATCGGCTATTTTCAAATAGCCTAGGTATAAAATAGGGCTTAAGTGGTTAATGTATGTTTCATAATGTAATAATTTATATCTGCAAAGTAACTAGTAACTTGTTTTCAAATAATTGTAGTGGAGATGTAGTGGAGTAGAAGTAAAAGTATTAAACATTGGAAATACTCCATTAAAGTGAAAGTACTTCAAAATTGTACTTAAGTACAGTACTTGAGTAAATGTACTTAGTTACTTTACATCACTGGTAGTAGATCATTGTCCAAAATGTGGTGTCAGATTTCAGCCATATAAATCCTACTACCATCCCTAGAGCTCCATGATCTCACTAGTTGAGTTAAAAATGGAAATAAATACAATTAAAATAATATTATATGCGTGTACTGTATATATTATTGGTGGCAGAATTGGGTGTGCCGTGGGGGCACATTATTGTATAATGACTGAAGAAGGCTGCCATAGAGGCTGCCTATTAGATTATGAGATCAAAGTTGACATTTTTCACCTGAGGGTGGCACTAGAGGCCAGGTCATGGGGTCACTCAAAGGGTTAGGGTGAAGCATGAGTGAGCACAGCCAATTCCATGACAACTCAGCCTAGAGATATTGTGTTTGGATGTTCGGCTAAGCTACAAATTCACCATGCAGAGCGCTGCGATGCGCTGTGAGCTTTTAAAACGGTTATTATCGGTGCACAGCACCCATGCACAATTAACTCATTCAATGCCATGCTCATTTTTGAATTTTGGCTCTGAGTCCCACCATTCAAATTCATTGTAAAAAAAAAAGTGCTTAGGAAGCGAGATACAGCCTTTTTAAGTTATAGCTTAAACAAGGAGTGGATGGAGCAGCAAATCTTCAAATCATCATATCTTGGGTTCTGAACATGTTTTTCAAAAAAAAAAAAAAAAAAAAAAAAAAAAAACTTTTATTTTTTTAATAATTTAAATTTTTATTTTATTTTTTTATGACGTCTTTGACGCCTTTTGGCGCTCAGGGCGTCAGGCCACATGACTTCTTTGACGTCTTTTGGCACTCAATGAGTTAAGTATAAGTCAGGCTTTTCAGTCAGCCACTAGCGAGTCAAAAAACATCGTTTTCCAAGTAATGTCCTGAAGCAGTAGTTCATTGCGTGATGAAGGGAGGGCATGAAGTCTGACATTGTGTCCTTGATGGGTGTTTATTCCCCACGCTGCTCTGTATTGGTCTATCAAATCATAATGGCTTTTGATTGTCACAACCATGGTTGCTAGATTAGTTCATCATGGTTACAAAAGACATCTCTGCATGTTCTTAATTTGCAAGCATATGAATTTTAAGCAATTAGTTATGTCAATATACAATACATTTAAAAAAATATATAAAAAAATCTTCTTCCTCGGAATACTCATTCCATATGCGGTTGATTTAATCAGAGGTTGCGTAGCAGTTGACGTTGTAGACACGGAAAACAAAATCATCCATAATGCTCCTCATAATCACTCAATCAACCACGCTTGGAAAAGAATCAAGTTTCAATTATAATTTGAAGAGTGAGAGATTGGCAGTGTACTGTAAGCGCTGGTTCATTTATATTCTAAATTGGCAATCTCTTTTCTGTCGCCTGACTTTTTTTTCTCCTTTCCCTCTTTCTTTCCAATGTCCTCCTCTCATCCCCTAACCCCCGTCCCCCACTTATTCCTACTCTCCTCTCCAGTTTCGGAGCACTTTCTGTCTATCTATGACATTGACTGTTCCTCCCAGGTGAAAGGGGAGGTGGTCCAGTGCATGGGCTCCTTTCAGGATGGTGTCGCGGAGAAATGTGTCGATTACTTCCAGAGGTACCACAATGAGAACAGTATATCTACTACAGTTTATGTCTGACATTTAAAACCGCTTAAAGCCTGATTTAAACTTTGTTGTAAGACGTGTCGTGATCTTGTTCAGCTATTTCTGTCATGCAAAAGCCGGCGTACAGCTGAGCAAATTATGCATATAAGATTTGGCTATTCTTGAGAATTTTCGCCCATAATGACAAATGTCCACCACAAAACAGAAGCTGTGTGTATTGTTATCACCATTTTAGGCAAGGAATATGTGAGCATGGAAGAGTCCAGTTATAACTGCATACAGTATGTAATAAACATATAAGTACCACATACTGTACTGTATTTGCTTCACTACTGCTGGACATACCCAAATTGGGAACCACTGAGATTGTAGCGGCTCATACCTGTATATATTGTCATATAACATATATATATCATATATGTCATGTGCTCCTACATACATCACTTAATGTATCACAACTCTTGGGGTAAGTGAAACAGTGAAATAGTTTCCCTGTTTTGATGATTTACGGCAGATGATTTCCCTGTTTGGACAGAAATGAAAATGAAAATTGTAATCTGTTTTGAATTCAGATACCGGCGCCCGACTCACGTCACACCCAAGTCCTACCTGTCCTTCATCCAAGGCTACAAGGCCATCTATAAGGAGAAGAGATCTGAAGTACAGACTCTGGCCAACAGGTAAATACACTGTGATCAGTGCATCACTACTCATACATAGATTTATAGTGTTCTTGTCCTTTAACTTATCCTTCTCTCCCTACACACTAAAATCCATATGTTAATTTAACTTAAACCACTTAAAACCTATGCCAAATTTGTTGAAAATAGCCGACCTACAAGCTCACAATGCATCACATCTTGTAGAGCTGCTATTTGTTTATATTTTAGATTTTTTTTGTCTATACTGACCTGCTCAAAATACGGATGCCAGGGTGGAAGGGGTTAACTCAGTCTGAAAATGGACCCAAACCTGATGACATTAGAGAAAGATTTGCTGTGCTTCAAGAAACCTCAGGCAAACACTCAGGCATTTAAGCCTTACATAGTGCAACATGTTTGGAGAGAAAGCAAATGGTAATTAATTGTCCTTCTGGCCTGTTTTAAGCTAAATCGTAGGCAGCTGCGGCACCAGTCGTGATACTCTCTCTGCAGATCATGAGGGGTCAGTTGTCACCATGGTGTGTTGGTGATGGCCAAAAACATTAACATGCCACTGTCAGCCCATCTGCTGCAGCCCCACTCCTATTCTCAGAGGCCTTTAAAAAACAACACTGGCCAAATATGCTAACCCGTGTTAAAGAAAGCAGACACAGCCTGAACTAAGCTTAGTCAATAGTTATCGACTCCTGTCAGTGAAGGATGATCACGCCAGCTCTCCCTGGGCCAGGACGCGTGCGTGCATGTGTGTCAGGAAGCTTCAGTTATGAAATAGCAATTTTCACAAGTTATCATCTAAGTTATCTTATGCTATCTAGATATGATAGACTTGGGGAAATGGCTTTAGGAAATTAATATCCACCTTGCTATGTGGTTAACTCCTCCTATATCAATTCTCCCCCAAGCTTTCCATTTATTTATTTTTTTGGGCAGTCATGAAACGTAGATCATGGTGAAGAGAAGGTCAGAGATGCGTCAGAGGCAGAGCAGTATGCTACGCAGAGCTCTACGTCACACAGACAAAAAGACACCAAAGTACTGTACTTAACCTCTTCCTTCAAATTCATTACAATGAAAACTCGGCAATACATATTTAGATTGATCAAGATTATTATTATTTAGGGGGCACGGTAGTGCTGTCACCTCACAGCTAGAAGGTCCTGGGTTCAATTCCCGCCGGGGACGGTGTGGGTGCTGGGGGCGTGTTCTCTCCTCCGCGTCATCCCGGGTCCCGTGTCTCCTAGGGTAGGTACCCTCACAAAAACATGCAGTAATCCTGGTCAGACGGGCGCCTGATGGAGGGGAAAGGAACTGGTTGGAATAACGTGTTCCTTCCACGCGCTACGTCCAACCGGGGAAACTCCCCCCTGTCAGGTGATAAGAAGCGGCCTGCTAGCTCCTCATGCATTGAAGGAGGCATGAGCTTCAGCTCTGGGCTCTCCCTAGGCTGGCAGAGGGAGAGTCGTGCCCAGCATTACATAGGCAATTGGCACTGGGTGAAAAAATATGGGTTACAAAATCGTGGGTTACAAATTTAGAGAAAAATAAAAAAGCGAGTTTAGAGAGAGAGACAGCAAACCGAGGGCAGAGAAAGGGGAGACATTAGGGGAATCGGATTCAAAATCGTCTCCTTGTGACTCACAGTGAGCAAGTGTTCTGTGCACCAACTGGCTGGCAATACATATTTTCACATCTTATTTTCGTATGTTATGAACATTGTTGAGGTATGCAGTGATGTATTCTCAGAAAAGTACAGACTATTTTAGTGCCTGTGTTCATTGGCCACGTTCAGTTTCCATGGACACACACGACTATAGCTATTTCCAAAACATGGCGGGCACCCTTGGCTGCCGACATCCCAGAAGGTGATAGAGGCCAAGTGTTTCAGCTGTTTTTAATTAATGTTCTATACCTATTACAAAAGAAAGCTGTATGAATTGGAAGGAGTGCTCAATAGAAAAATCTATTTTTCAGTTTGCTTTGTTTACTTTATGCAATAGCAATTAGCAAGTAGTGCCAGCTGGTATGATGGCATGGCACTTACTTCATCTCGGGGCCGAGGTGTTGGCCAGTGTAACATCCAACTCTCTGCATAGGAGAGTGGCCTCAGAGGATATAATTTATACATGATTTGTCGCCAGTAGACATGTGAAACCCCTTGTCAGCAGTTTACACAACTTGCTAATTTAAAACAATTATAACTAGAAAGGGGCACACAGTGAATCTCATATGTTAGAGGGAGAATATTGGTTGCCCAAATATGGAGTTCCATATGGCTCCAGACTGGCGTCCAAGTATTGACATCTTTTGACAGCAGTCTTGCCCAAATATGGAGTTCCATATGGCTTCAGATTGGCCCCCAAGTACCAACTTACTTAAGCACTGTTAACACCAAGCATGATAACTAAATTATAACGATAACTATAAATATGCTGCTGTTAAAATCCTACTGTGGAGTGGAGTCCATACCACAACTATAACGACAATGATTGTAGCCAATATTGTTTGGATCACTTTCAGAGACATTTTATGAATGATATCTGAGGAGATGATTATGGATAGCTATGCTAGCTGGTAGGCTAGCTGGCATTACCTCAGGTAGGCTACAACTATCTCACAGGTCCTTATAATTAATAATCAGAGTCAGATTATCCATAATATCCTATTGCATGCGTCTTTCTGCACCACAGAGATCTCTATGTCTCTCCCCCTCCGTGTGGGCTCTCGGCTCTGACACAGCTGGACTGCGCAGGGCATGTTTGGTGCCACTGTTTACAGAATGTTATTGTTCATCAGTGTGGAGGACGCTCACATAATTGTAGTTATAGTTATCGTGCTTGGTGTGAATGGCCCTACTACAATCAATACGATTGTCAGTCTTGCTCAACGGTGGAGTTCCACACAGCTTCAGACTCTCCTCCATGTGAGACTCCTGATTGGCCACAGCCTTGTGGGTCTGACTTTGAGGCACAGGAATGCAGTGATTGGAACGTTCAGGACAGTGGTCAAACCATAAGTTCTGATGGATTCCCTATACTTGTCTGCGTTACATCGCATTGAATCATGTACTGTAACAACTGTTGATTTAATGAATTCCATTCATCCAGGATGAACACAGGTCTCCAGAAGCTGAAGGAGGCATCAGAGTCAGTAGCGCTACTCAGTAAAGAGCTGGAGATCAAGGAGAAGGAGCTACAGGTTGCCAATGAAAAGGCCGACATGGTAGGTCTGGGGAACAAGAGTATGAACATTATGAACAACATGTGCATAATACAACGTGTGCATATGACTGTGTGTGCTCAAAAATAATGTTTTCCAGTTAACCTATTCAATCCGGGAGTGCATTTACAAATGTCTCCTAACACTTTTCTGAAAACCGTGTGTTGCTATAATACCAGTGGTTCTCAAACTTTTTCATGTCAAGGATCCCCAAAATGATATGTATTTTCAAGATTTTTCAAAAATAGCACATCTACAAGCTCACAGTGCGGCACTTTGTGCTGCGCTATGAGCTTGTATATCTGCTATTTTTGAATAGGCAAATAAATCTTAAAATGACACAGATGCGTTCCCGGTCTTAATAGGTTAATACCGTTCAATCATGAAGTATTACTAATCGCCCAAATGCACACAATACTGCAGGCAGCTCCTGCAGTATTGCTCCAGCCATGAGCCAAAATGTCCTTGAGCAAGATACTTAACCCCTAAACTGCTCCCGATGAGCAGGTCAGTGCCTTACATGGTTTCCGCCTCATGAAGTCTGGATTATGTGAAATAATGTCATCCGTGTGTGTGCATGTTTTAAGCACACGTGTTCTGTAAAGTGCTCATGCATATTACATATTATGTACTGTAGCAAGGTTATGTAAAACATAGTTAGCAAAGGTTATATAAACCAGGGGATTTCAAGGCTTTTCATCTCACCCGACCCCCACAATTACATTTACTGATTTAGACCACATGGAACCCCTATTCAAATATGTCCTATAGGGCCGTGATGTGAAAAGATATTTTGTTTCAAATTACATTACATTGTCTAAATCTCAATTGTACATAGAGTCATAGAGGTGATATTGAAACGTAGAGTTAGAATAATAGCCATAATTACATTGAAATTGAATTAATTCTAATGAAAGTAAACTACCCCTCATTTCCCACTGGAACCACTTAAAAAGGACCCCTGGATTTCCCCAGACCCACCTTTTGAAAACCACTGATTTAGACCATATTATTTCCTATTTTCAATGAATGTTCACCTATCATGACATGCCCAGAATATGGATGCTAGGGTTCACTAAAATGATCCAATCGAGTGTCCCGCGTGACAAGCACGCAATGTTATCGAATGCTATTCACGTTTGATTGAGATTGCATTGTGTTGGTGTCTGTCCTGTGTCCCAGGTGCTGAAGGAAGTCACCGTAAAAGCCCAGGCAGCGGAGCGAGTGAAGGTGGAGGTCCAGAAGGTGAAGGACAAGGCCCAGGCCATCGTAGACAGCATCTCAGCCGATAAGGCCATAGCTGAGGAGAAGCTAGAAGCTGCCAGGCCTGCGCTTCTTGAAGCAGAGAATGCACTGCAGGTAAGGGTGGTGGTGGGGATTATAAGCTTCTAGAAAGCACCCGAAGGAGTGTAACTTCTGAATCTGTCTTAATGGGAACTTGCCTGAACATCTTTCTTAAAGGGATAGTTCACCTAAAAAATTACTCTTTTCTATCGATTAGTCACCCCATGACTTTAATGAGACTTTAATGAGACTTTAATTCATGGATATTTTTTAGTTTTTGTCGCATTCCTAAGCCAATAATTTGATGACCAGCGGACCGGTAGGCAGCGGTTCCGGTGGGAGACACAAAGGAGACTCTTTGTGTCTCCTACAGGAACCACTGCCGGTCATCAAATTATTGAATATCCATGGGTTGATTAATTGATAGAATAAAAGTCATTTTGGGGGTGAACTATCCCTTTAACTTTCTCAATTTTGTGTGAGTCGTGAGGCTGTCACGACTCACCTTTTATTTTATTCTTGTCTCCTTTCCAATTGCCCCCCTCCGCCCCTGGGTCCTACCTGGTGGCTCTATGTAGAATATATCCATTCAGCTGGCTTCCTTCTGATTAGTGCTGTGCTGCATGTTTGTCTCATCGCTATTCCCACCTGTCTGCACCTTCTAAAAATACACTGAATGCTGATGTGTGGTGAACTGCACACACTCCCTTGAAATGAAATGAGCCGATATATACATTTTAGAGTCTAATGGAAGATTTTGTGGCAATAACCTGCTGAGTAGCCCGTTGCTGCATACAAACCAGAGAGTTGTGGGTAAGCAGTTTGTCTTACAGTCAGGTATATTATTCACTGTATCAGTCGGATCAGCAAGAAACTTGAAGCTACCAAATCAGCGCTGCAGGAGGCTGTTGGCCGTGTCCTAGAGCGGTGGTTCTCAACCTTTTCAGGCTGTGACCCCCCCCCAAGAGAATAATATTTGAACTGAATATTTGAACCCTGACAAGCACGTGGTGGATTTGTAGGAGTTGAGGCATTGCATTTTGTTTGGCTCGGTTTCATAGATAAATATTGTTGCCTCTTTCTTATATTATTTGACAATTTGGCCAATGTTTGACCAGTGTGTTGATTACTTTTGATGCAGTAATAATGGTCTTTCTTCCTGACTTCATGACTTCATTATTTTCCCTCGTTTGTGCCTGTCTTTATATATCTTTCTCACACTCTCTCACTCTGATCTGTGTGTTGTATCAGGAACACTGCTGGAAGGCGTTGTAGCTTGCTGTGTGGATGTGTGAAGTTCAAGTCAGCATGATGTTGCCTAAAGCACTTCCAGACAGACAGACAGACAGGCAGAGGGAGAGAGTAGATATGTGTGCACTGTTGCTGGAGGTGTAATTACAGCCTATGAGCAGGTGTGGTGGAATAATAGATCACTGATTAAAGACCTCCTGGTGGGAGTGTGCTTTTGCTGCTGTTCGTATCTAACTTTATATTATATACACATAAAACAATGCATTCAGATTGAAATCCTACAGTGGGTGAGATGCATTCATGTCATAACTTCCAGCGTCTCTTTCTCACATAAATCTGTCTGGTTTCAAATCGAGAGGGAAAAAATATCTATATCTATCTAAAAGTGTTATGCACCTCACCAGAGAAGGCCACATAGCAATTTTCCATAAATCTGTATGCATTCAAGCCACACTGACACATCTGATCACAGTAAGTCAAAATGGTATGATGGCCTATAGCTATGAGTTGAAGTGACATCCATTTTATTACTTCCCAGAAAGTACTGTAGGCTATATAAACACTAAACAAGCCGTTAATGAAATCACATGGCACATGTCATCGTGGCTGGAATGGAATACAAGAGGCGCTCGTCCCAAAACACACTTGCCCCGAGTCTAATCCGGCGGCCTCTGGCCGTGAAATGAATGGGGGCGAGTGTGTTTTGGGGTGAGCGTTCTGGTTACCACCGGAACGCTCGTAACACGTTTTTTTGAGTGGTGCCGAAGGCAACCACTCCTATACATGACTTTGTCCATGTGTCCGTATGTATGTATGTCTGTCCACAAACATTGACGACAACATCAATACGGGGGTCAATACGGGGCTCATCAAAGGCACCACTCACTTAAAACAGGGTGTGATTTTTTTTACTCTCTCTCTCACTCTGCTGCCTGAGCCCTGAGCGTGAGCAGCACAGTGCAAGTTAACGCCAGTCAGTCAGCGCCATCAGCGCCATGTTCATAATAGATAAATACACATTCAGACAGAACAGAATTAAAATATATATCATCAAAAAAAAAAAAATCATTAAAACAAATCATTATTTTTTATTTTTTCATGGAGCCCGAGGCTCGGCTCGGCCCAATCAATTAGCATACTCTTGAGGCCCGGCTCGGCTCGAAAACGTCGGGCCGGGTCGGGTTCGGGTAGAATTTGAGAACTCTAATAAACAGACAGAGATGTGTAAAGAAAGAAAGAAGAGTGACACGTTTGTGAGCTTGTAGATCGTCTATATCCGGTTTGCAACACTGGCTCGCAAGTCTCAATATGAGGTAGAATCCTAGAGGATTGAAAGGAGAGGAAGTGAGGAACCCAAATGAAACAAAGGAAAATAAGATGATATGAGTAGCATCTTCTGCTGGAAGAGCCTCTGGTGGGAGTTTCATGTTCCACTGGAGTAGATTGAGAACTAGAGAAGGAAAGAGAGGGCAACCAAATGAATCTCAACGGTACGGTCGTCTTACACTCTCGCTTCATGATTTTGTCTGTAATCAGTCCCTCTAGGTCACCCTTTGTCTTTCTCTGTGAGTCTCTCCTTCCAATACCCTCATTTGTTTCAACTCTTGCTCTTTTGAATCAACACAGAATCAAAACCCACCTCTTCAGGAAACACTACCCTTGCTCTTCGCCTTGCCTACTTGTTGTTAACTCCACTTATTTGCTTTAGCTCGTGCTCATTTGGTTTTCCTATTTGTCTCATCTGTTTAAGAAAGTAGGTCGCTGATATATTGCACTTTTACCTCAGCGCTAGGTGTACTCTTAGTTGCTTGTTTTAGAAGAGAATGCACTTAAGACTTCTGGTGTTAGTAGTTTTGTTCCCTACCTATTATGTTGAATGCACTTACTGTAAGTCGCTTTGGATAAAAGCGTCTGCTAAATGACTGTAATTTAATATAATGTAATGTCATCGCCTCTGTTTTACCTCATCTCTTTGTGTCTTCCTATGTAAATCTTCTTGTCCTTCCAGCACTTTTCCCATTGGACTCTCAGTCATACTGTCAGTGTGTCCCCAGGGGGTCCTTATCCTGTGCAAACTCATCTACTGCAGGAGACTCTCTTAGATATATCCTGCATTAGCACTGAAGCCACCTATTCAGTATAAATATTGTAAAATGGAGCGGTTCATTTAACACAAAACTAGTCTCTTAATCATGTTAGCCAGAATGCTCTTCACTGTAACCTTGACTGGGAAGTCATGACAAAACCATATCTATCCGTAACACATTGAAGTTATCCATTGTGTGTAATAGTATTCTACTGCTACACTATGCAGGAGGGGTTTTGGTTAGAATCGCTAGTAACGTTGTTTTAAGAGCAATACTACAGAGAAGGCAGTGGTAAATCAGGAGTTTAAACAGACATTTAAAGCACTCCACACATTGTGCCACACGTTGCCCTGTTGTAGCCACGATACACCACAGCCTCTTGTGTATTACTATTAAAATGCAACCTCTTTTCAGGGGGAAAACCGAGTATTATTGTAGCTCAACTGACTCAACTTTGGACGATGCCCAAATCCCTATTTAACCAGTTTGCTCCTATTTTATACTTAATTGTAAAATATGTTAGCACTCTGTCCTTTATGACAAAGTGGGGTCCCCACTAGGGGTCCTTGACATGAAAAAGTTTTTCATTTACTATCAACCCCCCCCCCCCCTTCCAGACCATCAAGCAGTCGGACATCGCCACGGTGCGCACGCTGGGCCGTCCGCCCCACCTCATCATGCGGATCATGGACTGCGTGCTGCTGCTCTTCCAGAGGAGGCTGAACCCGGTGAAGATGGACCCGGAGAAGGGCTGCACCACGCCTTCCTGGCAGGAGTCCCTCAGACTCATGACTGCTGGAAACTTCCTGGGAAGTCTGCAGGTACACCGACATGAAATATTAAATTGGGAGTAAATGCAGTGGAAATGGAAAGACATGAGAGCTACAGCATGAGCCCCTCTGGCAAGACTCCCTCAGGCTCAGAACCGCTCACAGCTGCTTCCTGTTTACCCTAAGGGTGTTCTTGACCCCTTGAACCCCAGCATCCCTATTCTGGGGCAAACATTCGGTAAAAAATGCAGATCTACAAGCTCACAAATGAGCTTGTAGATTGGCAATTTGTTGGACAAGAAAGAAAAGAAAATAAGGAGCGAGCTTAGTTTAGACCCCTGGGGAACTCCGGTCATTAAAGTGCATAGGGTTCAAGTGGTTAGATGTGTGTGTTAAATATAGGCCAATCTAAATAATACAAAATGAAGAAAATCTGCAAGAAGGCTTCAAGGCAGCAATTATGATGGCTGCCCAGAAGGTCCTTGGTTGTCTTGGACTTTTCTTGGGTTAAAATTATGTAATCTTATGTAGCTTGTCACAAACCTTAGCATATTTTAAGTGTTTTAATCTTAATAATACAACTGAAGATAGCTGTGACTTAATTGGTAAACAGCCAGCATTGGTAAAGCATGTTTGCGTGGCATTAGTCATACCCAAGTTTGGATAAAAAAAGAACCAAGCACCAACTCGTTACATACTGTACATCCATTTAAAAAATGCACTTTTATTTCTCCCGGGATCAAGTCTCCAATGTTCTGCACATCTTTCCTTCCTTTTCATCATGTCTACCACTGCCTGTCTCTTTCCACCATCTCTCTGTCTCTCAAGCTCTCCATCCCTCACTGGTACAGCTCTCTCTCTCTCTCTCTCTCTCTCTCTCTCTCTCTCTCTCTCTCTCTCTCTCTCTCTCTCTCTCTCTCTCTAATCTACCACCACCACCACTACGCAGCAAAGTCTTCAGTGTCCATCTTGAACACTGAGGATTCTACTGTGGCTCCATTGTTCTCTCCCTGTCTCCTTCCCCACGCCTCCTCTCCCTCATCCATTATCTCCTCTTGCGTCAGGATTTCAGTCACCTGTCTATCTCCTCCAGTCTCTCACTTCTGACCCCTTTACTGCTCCTTTACCATCTTATCTTATTTTCTCTCTCTCTCTCTCTCTCTCTCTCTCTCTCTCGTATTCTAGATGGCAGGTGTGGTGGATGTAAGTCATTTAGAGAAGCACTGATTTATTTCAACCACCCCTCTCTCATTTTCTCTCTCTCCCCCATCTGTCTATCTCACCATCCCCGGCCTCTCCATTCCTCCCTCTTTTTGTACCCTTCACTCCCTCTCTCTCCACCCTCACAGCAATTCCCCAAAGACACCATTAACGAGGAGGTGGTGGAGCTGCTGATGCCCTACTTTGACATGCCAGACTACAACGCAGAGACGGCCAAGCGGGTCTGTGGCAACGTGGCCGGACTGGCCTCCTGGACCAAAGCTATGGCTTCCTTCTTCTCTATTAACAAGGAGGTGCTACCCTTAAAGGTAGAGTGAGCTGTTATTACATACGGGGGGAAAGTAATAAAGTACCAATCATTAAAACAAAAAGGTAGAGTGAGCTGTGAAGTGTATGTAACACCTGTGTCTTAAAGGTAGTGTAGGACAGTTACCTAATTACATCGAAGGGTTAGAAGTTGGACTAGTTAGGTTCGTCTACTGGAGCCAGAGGGGTAAATAATGAGACCAGATGCAAATCACTTTTGGCCGGCTCAATTTTATATATTTTGAAATGGGAAAACAAAAATAACAATGCGCACAAACATATGACAGTAAACAATAAATTGAGGTAGGTACCTTGGTACTAGCCTGGCATGGCCAGACTAATATCACTGCGTAGATAGTCTGGAATATCTGTGAGGAACCTGCATTTCCGAAGGGCAAATTAAAAAAATGCCTCTGGTGATAAACCCGCCCCATATTTGCATACTGTCACGATTAGTTCAACTGGCGGACCCAAATCGTGTGTCATCGTGTGTTTCTGTATCACCGGCCAGTACTTCACTGCTCCTTGCAGTAGCGCCACCATTAGGCTAAAATGTCAACTTAGCAAAGAAGATATCTCATAAACTGGCTGGCAGATTGCAGTGTGAGCCATGGCTGTTCCGTTAATAGTGCCTCCCTTCGACCAACATTTCCGGTTGGTAAAGAGCAGCATGGCCTCTAGGGGCTGCTAGCTGGGCTTTTAGATTTTGAGGCGGTGTGTCCACCCAACGTGTTTTTTTTTCCCCCGTTTCCAGCACAGCATAAATATATTGAAAACTATTCAAAACATACACTGCACTCAGGAAAAAATGCTTCTTCCTCAGTGTTAATTTAACACCTAGAATTGGTACACTGCGTTCACTAGAGTATTTATTGGTACACTCTTAGCTGTCCATCAGTCATACCTCTGGTACTTGTCATAGAAGCACAGAGGTGGGAGGAGACATTCCCCAAGCAGCAGGGAAATTGTTTATTCATATTACCACATTTTGACAGCGGCAACTTTTCCAGGTAGGAGAAATGTCCCTCAAAATAAAATAAAAAACACAAGACAGGCTATAATAACAGTGAGGCGTCCCTCTGCTTTAGGCGTGCAGATTGTGAACATTGCAATGAGGTGCTGTGATTGGCATAGCAGCATCAGCTGAGTAGTGATATGCTTAGGCTATATTTTGAACAATGCCTGTATGAATTTACCATGAGTTCCGCTTGTCTAGTGTGCTTTGTCGCATATTCTTAGTACACAGTAAAAATAAATCATCAGTTTATTTTCACTCTGGGAGTTATGCTGGACAATTGGAACCAAATGGACGTTGCGGGTCCATTTGGTTCCAATTTTGTACAATCCCAGACTTAAAGTAACACTCAAGAAAGATATTACATTGTGTATTACAGTGTGTTGGACTGGCTAGTTCAGTTTCAAAAGAAAAAGTGCTTTCATAACAAAGCTCCAATAATTTCCATTTCCTCTCTTTCTTGTGTTTTTCAGGGTTTATTTGCATATTTATTGATTTTTTTCAAATTGCTTCCCATGTTTCATTATCCCCTCTCTCTTTTGACCTTTTCATGTCAACCTCCCTCCGCCTCTTTTTCTCCCTAACCACCTATTCTGGGGGAGCATTCGCCAGAAATAGCAGATCTTCAAGCTCACAACGTGTTGCGTTGCGACGTGTTCCGAGCTTTTAGATCTTCTTTTTCTGGTGAAGACATTAGGAAACAGGAGCAGACCAAAATACAGCTTCTGGCTAATTTTGGGTTGCTCTCTCTCCTCTGCTGTCCTGTTTCTCTGGGAAAGCTCCCAGACGCTCTTCTGACCTTTTCTCTCAACATGGAACACAAACTGGCACATCGATTTTCTCCGGTTTAGAGAGAGAGAGAGAGAGAGAGAGAGAGAGAGAGAGAGAGAGAGACGGGGAGTCTCCTCTCAGCTAACACATACTTAATACTTTATGAATACTTAAGGTCTCTTCCGACACACACACAAAGCTGCTCATTTTAAATCTGTTTAAACCTCCCAAAATGCTTCCTCCACAGTCTCAGCTTGACCCAGAATATCCTCCCCTTCTCCATTCCTCCCTGTCGCCCATCGTCTCTAAATACGTTTTTCTCTTTTCTTTTCTCAAAACCATTCCCTCCCATGACAGTTTTCCCAGAGGCTGTTAGTAGCCCCCCCCCCCCCCCCCAACTCTTTTTCCAGGTCGTCCTTGAAAAAGAGAGCTTGCTCTCTCAATGGGCTTCCATGAATAAATAAAGGGAAAAGAAAGAAAGAAAGATATCTCAAATGTGTCCAGGTAGCTCAGTCAGTAGAGCACTTGCACCTTGGGTTTGATTGTGTATGAGTAGCATATGGTTTAATTAAGTACTGGGAACTGATGGTAGGTGTTGCGCTTCACCTCAGCAGTCCATCTCCCAGTGGTCTAGCGCAATTATTTTTCTTCATTTCCTCCTGCGTTACCTCAGACTCATTACAGAATTGTTCACGCATGGGAGAATCAGATTGCTAGTAGTTGACAAACACCCATTGGAGCGGCCCAGCCTTCCAGCGTAGAATATCTCATCAGCCTGTCAAAGATATCTCTCACCACTTGTGAAGTTGATCCTCTCTTGATTTCATCTCTCTCTCTCTCTCTCTCTCGCTCTCGCTCTCGCTCTCGCTCTCTCTAGCTCTCGCTCTCACTCGCTCATTTAATCATCCACTTTCGGTGGGATAAAGAGATGAAACTCAAAGCTCTCCCTTTGCTCTCTATCTTCCCCTCAGGCTAACCTGGCCGTGCAGCAGAACCGCCTGGCTCTAGCCAATTTGGACCTGCAGACGGCCCAAGCTGAGCTGGATGCCAAACAGGCAGAGCTGGATGTGGTTCAAGCAGAGTATGAGCAAGCCATGATGGAGAAACAGGTTAACATCCAGTATATATGTACTTCGTCTGTCAGAAATGGCAATGATATTTGAACCATGTGTTCACACTCAAAATGCACTTATCGGTAGCTTTAAAGCTGTCCTTTAAAGCCATTATTTTTAACCGGGGCACAGTTCTTCAAACTGCTTCTTCTCAGTACAACACTGATCAGTTTCATTCAAGAATGACACACCCGTTCCGCTACTAATTCTGGAATGAGAAGAAAACAAACTTCTTCTTTTTGTTTATTTATTTAACCTATTTTACTACTGCTACTATTATTCTGACACCAGTGCTGTTCAATGTTTAATCAATGCTCAATTTTTAGCTTCTGAAAGTTAGAATTACAAGCAGGTACGTTATAATTGTGTTGTTTACTTTTTACTGCCCCAGTTCCTGGGGATTATTTGAACATTTTATGTATTGTGTAAAGCACTTCTGCTTGAGCACAGATAAACTGTCTTTCAGGTAGGATTATCCACCTGGTCTCATGGATTTAAAAAAAATGTGTGTGTGTGTGTGTGTGTGCGTGCGCGGGTGCGGGTGTGTGTACGTATGTGCGTGTGTATGTGCATGTTTTCACCTTTCAGTACTCCCTGTTCTATGAACGACAACATGTAAATAGAACAGTGTGTTGTGCATCAATGTTTTCTGATTAGTAAATCAAACCATCTGTATGATCACAGTCAAAATAGTCTCCTGGCATAATTCTGTGATTAAGAATCAATGCTGTTCATCTCCAGGGGCTAGCCATGTTATTGTTCACCAGCATTCGAGGCTTAGTCATCAGATGACTTTGATCAGCTCCTCAATTACACGAAAGCCTACACCAGACATGTATTGATGAAGCAGACATTGATGCTGATTGTCTGTGAGATGCTGAAGGCATCAAGTTAAATGCCTCACGGGGTGCAAACTCCCTTCTAGGTTCTAGATTTGCTATTGGCTTCAAATATATGGAAATGTTTGTGGGTCTGTTGACTGGATAACATGTCATCGCTGTCGGGCGGAAACCTTGTACTGTACAGTATGTCCTAGACTGTTACTTTTCAGGAAATGTGGAAAAGGACCCTGTGTTCCAGTGGATCCAATGTAGTTGAACATTGTTCATCGTCCCCTTGCCAGAAAACGATTATACTCTACCTTTGAAAAATCATGGAATATTCTCTGTGACCTCCGTCCTCAAAGAGGCTCATTACACACACAGGGGTGTCGTAGTATAGGGGGTGGGGGGAGCTCTGCTCGCCGTAATCCATTGCATAGCTGCGGCCATTTCAATGAGGCTTGTAAGAGGAACGGAGATAAAGCGATTTTCCCGCAGGAAGTAAACAGGATGTAAATGAGCTTTTATTTTTTTAAATGATGGCAATTCCGGGTCTGGACATCAGAGGGACACGGAGGGACCAACAAGCACAAAGCCCTGTGCAGCGGATAGGGGGAAGGGGCGCTGCGTCCCCCGACCCTCTAGTAATATCAATAGCGAAAACAGCAGATCGGCAACGCATAGTTGTGAGCTTGTCGATCGACTATTTTCACTGATTTTGATCTCTTGTACGACAAAGAATGGCATTCATCTATGAAAAAAACATAAAAAGATGAGAGGTTTCTGGCCGACAGTGACGATATTAACAAATATGCAGAAAATAGGGTGGGTGTACAGAGGAATGGGTGACTGGACATGCTAGGAGACGCCTACAGTACAGCTGACTGGGTCGTGTGCTCTTTCTCAGACCCTGTTGGAGGATGCTGAACGCTGTAGACATAAGATGCAGACAGCGTCTAGTCTGATCAGTGGTCTGGCTGGAGAGAAGGAAAGGTGGACCGAGCAGAGCAAAGAGTTTGCTGCACAGACCAAACGGCTCGTCGGTGAGTTTTAGTACTGGCTTCAGGGCACTTTCTTGTCAATCAACCCAATCATCTTTTAAAATTCAACTATGCAACAGGTTGTCAGGTTCTTCCTGAAACATCTTGGTGTTTTTTTTCCCCCCATGCCAGGTGATGTCCTTTTAGCCACGGCGTTCCTGTCCTACTCGGGCCCCTTCAACCAAGAGTTCCGTAACCTCCTGCTGAGTGACTGGCAGCGGGAGCTGAAGTTGCGTCACATTCCTTTTGGCAACAACCTCAACTTGACCGAGCTGCTCATTGACGCCCCCACTGTCAGCGAGTGGACCCTACAGGTCAGACATGCTGAATACAAATGTCCTTCCACTAAAAACGGTTATTTTCTTGATAGAGGCCGCCTCAGGCCGGTTGACCAAAATGTTTTAGAATAACCTCTAAACTGGGCTTTCTACATTGATAAGATAATATAAGACCTTTATTGATCCCGTGCGGGAAACTCGGTCACCAAAGGCAGCTTAAGATACAGTTACAGGGCAATAAGCGTACTGTTGAAAATGAAACGGCAGGGTAAAAGACATCACACTCAAAAGAAACAATGAATGAACAAAATAACACTACTCAGCCCAACAGTGCATGCATAATGCAGGACAAATGAACTGCAATGAACTGTTGTTACTTCCACGCTAATTATTAGTGGTATTGAACGAGCAGATCGACCATTGTGTGCTTCATTATACATCTGCATCTTCTTAGCTAACAGCACAAAAGACAGCCTAAGTCTACTTGGTCTTTGTCTTATGCAGGATACGTAAATATACAAATCCAACTGTTTATAAGTGTCATGGGTGTCCTGTAACCGTAGCGTCAATATAGTTGTTTTCAAGTATTTCCTTTAACAAGCCATTCATGGATTTCTGACTAAACTTTTCATTGGCTCTACTACTAATTAAATTATGAACACCTTGCCAGGGGTGGAAAAAGCACTCACATTTTGTACTTAAGTAAAAGCAGCCACACCGCAATGTAGAAATACTCTGTTACAAGTAAAAGTACCAGTATTCAAAATTGACTTGAGTAAAAGTATTGGCATCAAAATATACTTAAAGTACCCAAAGTATAAGTACTCGTTATGCAGAATGTCCCATTTCACATGTTTTCAAATGTATAAAACGTATATAAATATTTTGAAAATCGCAGATCTACAAGCTCACAACGCGTCACAGTTGTGAGCTTGTAGATCGGCTATTTTCGTGCTGCGACACCTGCGCATAACCATGATGACTTCTCCACTCGTCCCTCCCTAACATTTTCGTCTAGTTTTCTTTCGTTGACGAAATTGTCAATATATTTAGTCATAGTTTTAGTCCTCATAGCTTAGTTTTTATTTAGTTTTTGACAATGATATAAATTAGTCGACAAACATTTTCGTCAAGAGTTTTAGTCGGTGAAATTAACACTGACGTACAGTGCATAGAGTAAAGGAATTCATTACCAAATGGCAGACCATATCAGACCAAATCATGTCTATCAATAAAAATGTTCTTAGATTGGGGGCCCAGACATAAACTGTAATCAAAAGGGGTCCATGGCCTAATGCATATCAGAATGGGAGTCCTTGAAATTGAAAAGGTTGAGAATCGCTGGCCTACATTGCCTGTATTGACATGGAATGTAATATCATTCCTCTCTTTCACAGGGTCTCCCCAATGATGACCTGTCCATTCAGAATGGCATCATTGTCACCAAGGCTGCCCGCTTCCCTCTCCTCATCGACCCCCAGAACCAAGGCAAAATCTGGATCAAGAACAAAGAGGCCAGGAGTGAACTGCAGGTTTGTGATCAATTGTGTCTTGAGGTTTTTTTTGCACATAATGTGGTTGCAATCTAAAATTTCAGTCAGAACAATTCGAGTGTTGCCCACCTCCCTGTGTCACATACTGTATTGAGTAAGTAGTGTCTCACTGAGATATGCCATGTGTTTGTAAATTACAATTACCACCTTTCTTATCACCTGTATGCTATATAATAGTAGTGATTCCATGCACATAATCTTCCAAAAGGTTAAACAAGGCATGAAATATATATTTTTTTGTCTTTGAGTTCTGTGTGACTGCTACAATATGTTGGGAATTTTTTTTTATCAGTCTTAATGCATTTCCCTGTTTCTCTCTATTAGTTTTTATGTTTAATTTGAATGGCTGAATAATTAAGCAATCTCTCTTTCATTATCGTTACATAACATTGTCTAGAACAGGATATTGAGCTTTGGGCGACACTTTATTATTTTCTTTGCCTTTTTCACTTCCACTGCCTGGGAGAAAGTATTCTTACAATTCTCATTTTCTACAATGGTCTCTTTCCTCCAAATGCTTTTCTTTGTCCTAAAGTCTTTCCGTATACCCAGGCAATAATGTAATGCATATTGTACAAATTTGCATTCATTGAGAGAGGTCACTGGCCTTGTTATGGTTACGGGCAATTTCTTGCTGGGTGAATTGATTTCAGTGTTTAATATTTGGACTATTCCAGGAGGGCTTGCCTGGTTACCAATCAGACAATCTCAGAAGCACTGAGTTATAATCCCTCCCTTTGTGACCTCATCAAGCTGTCATGTATAATAATCCCCTCTGAAAACACTCAGTGCAGTGTGTGATGCATTTATTTATTACAAGGTTAAATGGAGTAAATACCTGTACCTGGTTGACAGAATCAGTTTAGAATCAGAAGTAGCATAATGGAGTATTTGAGAAAATACTCTGTTTTTTGTGAAGTCAATGGATAGTTACTCAAACTATAAACTATAAAACCAAGTTTTCTTCTGTTGTGAACATCAGTTTGAACAAAACCAATGTCTTCATCACTTACTCCATGGTTTGAGTAGCATTATCAGGACCAAAATGTATTGTTACTTTGACAAATGTACTAATTTTGTAAGATAAACTGATGTGGCTCTTTTCCTGATCCCAGATAACCTCATTGAACCACAAGTACTTCAGGAACCACCTTGAGGACAGCTTGTCTCTAGGTCGTCCCCTGTTGATCGAAGATGTAGGAGAGGAGTTAGACCCTGCCCTGGACAACGTATTGGAGAAAAACTTCATCAAGACAGGCTCCACTTATAAGGTAAAGTAGCTGATTAACTCTTGATGCCTAAATATTTCAATGGCATCATCTTTTTCACACTGCAAGCTATTTGAAGCCTGTTTTAAGGAACGGTTCACATAAGGAAAGGTTCACATTGTCGCTGCATTTTTAATTGCCAGGCATAGTCATGAATAAAGATTAAACAAGTTTACGACTGTATTTGAAGTTTAAGTTTCTTCCCACAAACTCAACTTCAAAGTGCTGGCATTTTGTTCCTGACTGCACATGACCTCTGTAAGAACCCTCTGTTGTTTCCGTTTGCAATAGAAGTTTGCATCCCAAGGTGGTGAAAATCTCCGAATCACGTCATTGGAGAAATCCATGTGCCTAAAGGCACTGACAAAACTAGAGCACAAGGGCATAAAGTCAATGATTATTCATTGGAATAACTATTAGCACAATCAATTCAATGAATACAAGGGTTAATCATTTGAGCTAATGCATGAGTTTATAATGAGAGACTGTGGTCATAATATTCATGAAAGTTTGGAAGTAGCACAACAATCTTTTTCATTAATTGTGTGTAGTGTTCCAATGTTAGTTAAGAGTAACCATTCATGCTAATTAAATTGAATTTGCACTTCAATTCATATTTATTTCATTCATCAGTATCATCTTCTAGACTCCGACACACACACACACACACACACACACACACACACACACACACACACACACACACACACACACACACACACACACACACACACACACACACACACACACACACACACACACACACACACACACACACACACACACACACACACACACACACACACACACACACACACTTATACTGCACGTCAACACAAACTTCTATCCACATGCATGCCGTTTCCTTGTGATGAAAGAAACACAAATAAGTGAACACGCACACACGCACGCGCGCACACACACACACACACACACACACACACACACACACACACACACACACACACACACACACACACACACACACACACACACACACACACACACACACACACACACAGATGTGCACAATGTCGTATACAAATAGAATCATTCACCAGAGTGGTTGAGAGTTCTTAACTGGAGGCATTTTACTCACGCTCATTAACGTGTCTCGAGTCCTGGTTCTCATCTGATGCCAATTAGTGAGTGCTGAGCAGCAGACACAGCAGCTGGCCCCCGCAACTCAACAAACACCCCCACACACACACACACACACACACACACACACACACACACACACACACACACACACACACACACACACACACACACACACACACACACCATGGTGTTTGCCAGCAAGCATGTGTTAATGTACTTCAAGACACGTACAAAAATACTGATCTGCTAAGGCCCTCCGGCTGCCAAGAGAGAGGTGTCAGTGAAGGCATCAACACCCCTCTCTTTCTCTCTCTCTCTTTCTCTAATTCTCCCTCTCTCTCTTTCAAAAATAGCTAAAATATAAAATCTGCCAGCTCACAACGCGTCACCATGTGAGCTTGTAGATCAGCTGTTTTTCCTATTGTTGAAGTTTCTTGAATTTATTTTAATTTGTTTTGAATATTTTTGAAAATCTTTGCCTATAATGACATGCCCAACATTGCGACGTCAGGTTGAAAGTGGTTAAGTTGGATGAAGGGAAAACCTGCCAGATAGATAATTAGGAGCTATACTGCCGTGAGTAATGACAGCTTAAATACAGCAAACACACACAGACCTGCACTCATTTTCACTAATATCGTAATCTTGTTCACAATGTGTCTTCATGCTGTTTATCAGTATGGTCTATCAATAAACATGATTAGATTTGAGGTAAAAACATATCATAACTAGAAAATGTGCACACCTTTTGGGGAAAAGGTTCCATTTAATATTTTCTTTTCAATTTCATCATGATTTGAAATACTAAGTGGAGGGGTACTGCGGAGCCTCTTTGGCCATATACTTTTTGAGTGGTGCCAGCCGCTCCAACAAGTGACCGAGTGTGTTTGTATTTCCGTTTGTATGAGCACGACATCAACAGCTGCAGCTGATTGCAACACAAAGATGCAATCAGTTAAACTACTTAAACACAAACAGGAGACAGTGCAAATACTTAAAAGTACTTAAAATGAGTAAAAGTATTTAAAAGTTGTTAGAATGAGTAAAAAAAAATACCTAAAAGTAAATACATAAAATGTAAATAAATTGAGTAAAAATTCTTAAAAGCTATTAAAATGAGTACAAAAATACCTCTTAGTAGTTACAATTAGTAACTCATTACTTATTTGGAGTAAAAATACGTAATATAATTATTAGGTAATTAAAGTAAGTAAAAAGTAACTAATTTAAGTATACTGTAACTTCTAAAAAGTTCATAAAATCGTTAGTAACTTTAAGTAACTAAATAAACCTATAAATTGCACACATACTGTATGGGGCACTAAGTGTTACAGCAGTTTCTAACATTTCAAATGGCCATAACTTGGTGACCATTGCTCTAATCAGCGCAAATAGAGTAGTACTGCCTGAATACCGCTGGGTGACCTACCTTCAAGTGGCACTGTTGAGCAGCGTTGAAATGAATGGACAGGGATTTAACATTGTTCCTCTAGTTCATATAGCTTAATGAAATCAACTCATCAAAGGCACCGCTCACTTCACACTGGGTGTGATTTATTTTTCACATACTGTACTGTGGTTTATTTTGAACAAAATCAATATTATAACAGATGCATCATTCTTTTTCTCCCTTTCCATTCTCTCCCACTTCCAGGTGAAAGTTGGAGACAAGGAGGTGGATGTGATGAAAGGCTTCAGGCTATACGTGACCACCAAGCTGCCTAACCCAGCCTATACCCCCGAGATCAGCGCCCGCACCTCTATAATAGACTTCACGGTCACCATGCGAGGTCTAGAAGACCAGCTACTGGGCAGGGTCATCCTCACAGAGAAACAGGTACAATTGCAGGCAGTCCCATAGAGTCATTGTAGAATAATAATAATGGCTCTATGCGCTGGATAGAGCGCTATCCAGCGCATAGAGCGATATATTTAATGGATTTATATAGCGCTTTTCTAAGTACCCAAAGTCGCTTTACATAAAGAAAAGGAAGGAACCAACTTTGTAAATAGGAAAAGCAATAAAAGAAAAGCATGGGTTGGGGAGGTCTTAACCAGACCTCAGCTGGGAAAAGCTATCTTGAAGAGGTGGGTTTTGAGTGAGGTTTTGAAGGCAAGGAGGGAGGGGGCATTTTTAGGTGGTTGGGGAGGGCATGCCATAGGTGGGGGGGGGGCAGCAACAGAGAAAGCCCTGTCCCCCCAGGTACGGTACTTGGCTGGCTTGGGGACATCCAGGAGGTTGGCTTCACTGAACCTGAGGGAACAGGAGGGTACATAAGGTTCGAGAGGATCAGAGAGGTAAGGGGGAGCCAGATTATTGAGTGCCTGAGGGTTACATTAAAGCTTTCATGACATTCAGTTTTACAACACATTAAAAGTCTTTGTCATGGTCCTTCAAACATGTATAAAAAGTTTTAACTGAAAATTCCACTCTAGTGAGCCATTGCAGGTGTTTTTCTCTCACATTTCCAACGCCTTTTCAACTGCAATGAAAAAAGTTTTTTTTGCCTGCGGGTGTCGCTGTTGAGGGATTTTGCCTGTCAATCATCACCTCTGCTCCGCCCCCCCCCAAAGGAAAGGATAGGGGAGGGTAGGGGCTAGGAAGAGAGTGGGCGGGATTAATGGCCTGTGACTTCACTGTCCAAGGGCCAATCACAGATTACTTTTCAGCCTAATTATTCAGAAAACCCCAGACCACAGAAAATCCACTGAATGTTCAAAGTTCAGTTTTTTTGGGTGTAATTGAGGTCATAAAACATACAAAATAAAAAAAAGTGAAAATGAACGTCATAGAACCTTTAAGGGTGTAATATGGTCTCTGGAACGGGTACTGGTGAGCAGACGGGCAGCTGAGTTTTGGACGTATTGGAGTTTGTTGTGGACTTTGGAGGTGGTGAATGAGTGTTTCAGCTGCTGGTAAAGTCAGAGAGGGCCGGAGGCGGGCAATATTCCTGGGTTGAAAAAAAGGCAGTTTTGGTGATCTGGTTTACGTAACATGGAGGAGGAATGAGAGGGTGGAATCAAATATGACACCAAGGTTACGGACGTGGGTGCAGATCGTTACAGTGGAGCCGTCAGTGTTGAGAGCGAAGTTCTGAGTGGAGCGGGTGAGGATCGAGTCTGGGGCAATGATTAGAATTTCTGATTTGTTACAGTTTAGTTTGAGAATCCCTATAATGCCAGTACTTCTGTATTGTATTTTAGGGTTTTATTTCTTACTTCTAACTTTATATTTCTAAATGTAATGGGAAAGGGGAGTTGGAACAATATGTTGGAAGCTGGAATGCAGGTCTCCTGGCCTACATACTGTAAATGCACTCAATCCTACTAATTAGGGATCCCCCTGGTCACTGTCCGAGGTGCTGAGAACAGTGTTGTTTTTTTACAACAGTACTTTAACTGGTCAATTTTTCAACATGCCGACTCCACAAGAAGAAATCTGGCACATCAGGCAGATACAGTACACCCTCATAGAGGGGCCATTATGCTTTATATACCAACCTTTGTCTACGTATGAAAAAATGTGTTTATTTCCGATTTAGCAGATTGTCCAATGTTGATCTTGGGTCAGGTGCAACAATGGAGCGACAGTAAACATCATTCTGTAAACATAGTACTTTATAAACACACAGCACATTCGGTATTGTAACACAAATCAGTTTGTCACAAATAGAAAGACTTCCCAGATGTTTCTTGAGGCACAGTGAGGCATGATCTCGTCTTTCAGTGATTAGCTGTATTGTGAAGCCATTGTGAAAACATTTTAAGGAGGCTGTCTGTCTGTGTACACAGTATATCTAAGTCAGAGTCTGAAATGACTTAGTTCACTGTATCATCATTGAATCACAGCAAAAGGCCATGAAACTTTAACTATATATCTATATATATATACAGTATATATGTATCTATATACTAAATATAATATATCTAACTCAGTATCTAACATAGAGTAGTGTAGTGCTATTTGGTGGTCAAAGGTCAAGGTCGGCGATATACGCACCTCTAATTGGGTTTCCCTTGTTATAAATCGTGGGTGACAGCTCTGGCCCTCTGGACTCTTATAAGTTCGACTGCCAGTGATAAGGGACTCTTGGAGCACCTGAGGTTTGAAGTTGAGGCTTAGGTTGTTGGTGTCATTGTGTTGCCCATTGTTTACAGTACAGTAACGGAAATTAAGGCCAAAGGTCTGAGGGGTCGTGGTGTTGATGAATGTGAGGAAATGTGAGGAGAGGCTGGTCTAACTCCAGGGAAATAAGAGCTACAGTAGGAGTGTACATTGTTAGAGCAAACGTTTCACACTTCCAAATGCTGACAGTTTCTGCTACAGGGGAAATCCTTTTTTTTTTGTGTTAATGATCCCATAGGTCATGTTTCGGGAAAAGTTCGATAGAATGGGGATTAAATAAAGTCAGTCTTGTCTGCATTGTGAGAAAGAAAAAAAAATCTTGACAGAAAATGATATTTTTTCCAGATTTTTCATTTTTCTCCCAATGTAGTCATTATGCCAATTCCCTTTTCCCTCATGTAGTCACTGTCACTGCCACTGCTGGCCTTGAGGCTGGTGTTGTCAACCTCATGTCTCCTCTGTTACACCTGACATCACCAGCTGCTTCTTTTCACCGTAGAGCGAGGAGTTTCACCAGGAGGGCGTAATGCATGCAGAGGAGAACACTATTGCTCCCTGTTGGACAGGCAGCAACAGAGACCCATTAACATTAACAAAGTTGATTACTATGTTTGATTTAATCTATTACTTTTTTGTGAGGCTCGTTTATATCTGCCAATCACGCAGTGTATTTTTGCACGTTCCTGTTTCATAGTCCATTATGCAGAGCGAGGTATGGCTCTGTTTCATAGTCCATATTGACGCTGTCGGGTGGAAACCTGTCCAAAACCGTAACTTTTCAGGAAATGGAAAAAAAATGCTGTGTTCCAATGGATCCAATGTACTTTTATGTTTTCAACAAGGGGTCCAGGACCCCTTGGGGGTTCTCAGAGTTACTACAGGGGGGGCACAAAATGTTTGAGTGATAGGAACTTGAACCCTAGAATTCCTTTTCAGAGGGCAACATTAGCCGTGGACCGCTTTTTTCCCTCTACACCAAATATCTTCATCAAAAATAGCCGAGCTGCAAGCTGACATCGCGTCGTAACGTTTGAGCTTGTAGACCGGCTATTTTTGGCTAATATTCCCCCCAGAATATGGATGCTGGTGTTCGAGTGATTAATACGTTTCATTGATTAAATATTTATAGAACCCACAGACAGACTTAACTACTTTCACTTTCAACTTTCTTTTTAAATAGCGGGAAATGCAGATCTACAGTACATGCTCACAACGTGTTGCATTGCGAGAATTTGCAACGCGTTGTGGCTTGTAGATTGTCTTTTTTCGCTATTTTTGCACGACCCTCTTGTAAGACAAAGTAGGACATTAACCAGGGGTTTCTGTTTGGACCTTGCCATTGATGTAGGGAAATGACCCTGAGCTCTACTATATCTCCACCAATTAAATAGTGTTGTTTTTTTAGCAGTGAAGCTGTGTATTTTAACAGATGTGGATGTAACACAGTGCTGAGCTCCTTAGTTTCTTAAAGAGCACTCGGAGACCATTTAAAAGCTGCATATTTCTGACAAGCTCTCCCTACTGCCTATCTCATTCTGTATTACCGTTGCAAACAAACACGTTTATTACTGCCACTTTCTGTTCAATTGGGACAGAACGAGAGATACACTTTTGTTGTACACTGTACAATTGGGGAAATATTAATCATAGAAAAGGTTGGATGACTCACCTGATGCAGTACAGTATGAGACCTTGATACTTTTTGTGAAAAGAACATCTATTTCCGTGCCTTCACCCTGAGGAGAAGTGTTTATGCATGCTGCGTAAAGTAGAACATTTTTCTTTTTGCCAAATATGAAATACGCATGATTTGCTCCATACTCTTCAACAAAAGTTTATTGATGATATTGTCCTTCTAATGCATGATGAGCCTGTGTTTTTTCAATTACTTTTTTCATGTATTTTTCATAATTTTGGGGGGAAATTAAATGATAAAATAAAATGCATGAAAAAAGGAATTGAAAAAACACGGCCCCCTCACATGTTAGAAGGACAATATCAGCCACCAGATTCAAGGACATAATGTTTTCATTGAATCTATCATGGTTAAAATGGAGTTTGAAGTTACAATGGGTTTGTATAGGAAGGGAGCGTGTCTGATAAAAATGAATATCAAATATCTAAATACTAAAACAAGCAACTTAAAAAAATCCTTGGGCGCACACAAAAGCCAGAGTAGGCGTTAGAATGACCCCAAACACGTCTGAAAGTGATATATACATTTTTAGAGTTTGGATTCTTCTTCTTTTTCTTTCATCTATCATCTATCATCTGTGCAATGCTTCACCGTGACTTGATATCCCAGCTCCCACCTACCAGCATTTTATTATTTATTTTTGAAAGATTTGTTTTGGGGCTTTAATGCCTTTTTAATGCAGACTGACAGGAAATGGGGAGAGAGGTGGGGAGTGACACGCAGCAAAGGTCGTCGGGATCGGGATTTGAACCTGCGACGTGTGACACGCTGTCAGGCTTGCATTGCAGCCTAGGGTGCCTGGACCGCCACGCCGCGGTCCAGGCCCCGACCAGCATTTTTGAGCAGCCAATTTGTGTCCATTCTGTAAGCTTCTCTTATAGACTTAGACAATGACTTTCTTTACTGTGGGTTAGGATTATTCATGTCAGGGGAGCCACACAGACCATGAAAGTCCTGCTGTGGGGGAGCTTGAGACTCATGGTTATTTAAACTTTTGCCATGTGGAAACAGCCCTAATAGGCTTTCCTGCTGCTTTTGGGAAACTAGATTTGTAATCTAAGCGCTCTAAAGTTGCTTCCAGGCTACACAGCAAAATCCAGAGCGGTAAATTAAACCTGAGAGTGTAAACATTTAAATCTTTGTTTTACATTCTGAGTTAAACTCATCTTCAATCTCTTGAGTTTACTACGTTCTATGTTATCTCTAAATGTGTGTATGTGTCTGTCTGTATCTGACCTCAGGAACTAGAGAAGGAGAGGACAGACCTCCTGGAAGATGTGACGGCTAACAAGAGAAAGATGAAGGAACTGGAGGACAACCTGCTGTATCGGCTTACAAGCACACAGGTAAGGAATTGTACAGTGACCACCTCACCTCAGTCTCCCAAAGATTCTGAAAGGTACCCACCATAACCTTAGGTTGTGAAAGGTTGGGGTTGTGGCTATGCCTTGGGGGGTTTTAAGTTTTCATTTTCAAGATCGTGCAAGAATGAACGGGTAACTGTACCTAAAGCAGCTGGTTCTCAAACCTTTTCACGTCAAGGACCCCCAAAACTATTTGGCTGTGGACCCCCTTCATCTCAGCAATATTTTGTGCCAGGGACCTCCACAAGCAAAGATTTGCACAACGTTTCACGATAAACTCCTATTCCCCTTGTCCAGGGATCACTAGTGGATGATGAGAGTCTGATCATCGTCCTTGGCAACACCAAGCGCACAGCAGAAGAGGTCAACCAGAAGCTGCAGATCGCTGCAGAGACTGAGATCCAGATCAACGCTGCCAGAGAGGAGTACCGCCCAGGTTAGAATATTACAAGCTATTGGGGGGGATCCAATCCTTTTCACAAACAATTGGCAAGCAATATCATCACTTATTACTGTAGATTGCTAGATGCAGAGGGTTGGTAATTTGGGTCTTTTTTCCTGATTGGCTCCATTGTCCCAGCCAAGGTTCAGCCTGAAAAACAAACCACACACATCTGCCAGCGGAAATGTCATTTGCTTGTGTGTTAGTCTGGCGACAGCAGGCTTGCCACTGTTGATCAGTTTAGCTACGCTGAAAATCTAAATGTTTATTATTCGTGTTTACGTTTGTAACATGCAAGCAGTGGTGGAAAAAGTACTGACATGTTTTACTTAAGTAAAAGTATCAATACTGCGATGTAGAAATAATCAGTAACAAGTAAAAGTCCGGAATTCAAAATTTACTTGAGTAAAAGTACAAAAGTGTTGGTATCAAAATGTACTTAAAGTACCAAAAGTAAAAGTACTAAAATGTTTAAAAATAGCAGATCTACAAGCTCACAACGTGTCGCGATGCGACGCGTTGTGAGCTTGTAGATCGACTATTTTCAAATGGCTTCGGTATAAAACAGGGCTAAAGTGGTTAGACAATAGTTAGACAATTGGAAATACTCCAGTAAAGTAAAAGTACCTCAAAAGTGTACTTAAGTACATTACTTAAGTAAATATACTTAGTTACTTCACTACACCACTGCATGCAGGTATTGTGTTAACTTCTTATACAAAAGTCCAAGGTGGCCAAACTAATATGTGTCTTTGTTTCCTAGTGGCCACCAGGGGCAGTATCCTATACTTTCTGATCACTGAGATGAGCATGGTGAATGTCATGTATCAAACATCTCTAAGACAGTTCCTGGGACTCTTTGATCTTTCTCTCGCCAGGTAAGGGAATGTGTTTGTGTGTGTGTGGGTGTTCATTCATAGGCTCCTGAGCATGAATTGCTTTCTGACTGTCATTAGCGCTTACAACCAAAATGCAGCAACACAATTGTGGATCGTCACAGTAGACACAGAGAGAGAGACAGAGCGGAGACAAGGAGATGTCTTTGAAAAAAAGATCCCCCCATCCTTCCATTGATCTTGCTCTCTCTCACCTGCACTGTGGCATGTTGCTCTCCCAGTGTTTGGAAAGAACAAGGCGCACAGATATGTAGCAATCACACACCACGTCATCTTGAGAAAGGTTGGGAACATGCCTGGCCATTATCCGGGTATTATAAGCCTCTTACTCTTGTTGCCACAAATAGTTTTCAGGAGAGAAGGGGACAGTGAAGAGTTGTTTGGATAATTCCTCGTGGCCTATAATACTGTAATTACAACACCTCAAAACTACAGGCGAATATGGCTCAATTTCAATATATTCCATATATATTTGCTTAGGAAATGTGTAGCTTTAGAGCTTTTGGTGTCTCTTGTTTATAACTTTAGCAGAGAGTTGTTCAGTTACATGCTGCCAAGTACTGATTGGTTGATTGTGACCGGCAATCTCACTTACAGAGATAATGCACTTTGGCCAACACTCTACTTTATAATGCATTATGCAACACTCTATGCATAATTCATATATCTTCTATTAACAAATGTCATGTCTGTGTCTCACAATGACATACAGTATATGACTGTTATTACCACGGTAAATATGCCACAATAACCATGTTCAGTATTCCTTCATTGAACCAAGCTGTTGGAGCATTCACCCCGCTTTTAGTCTATTTTCTTGCTGTTATTAATACTTAAACATAAATCCTCAGTCTTCATTTAAACATTTGTAACTCAGACAGACCCAAATGAAACCATATGGGTCCCAGTGCACGTGGGCGTGCTGGCTGGAAGGGTCCATTTGGTTTGATTTTGGACACACTCAGAGTTAAATGAACGCTCATGTTTGAACAGTGTAAAGCCTAATTTATGCTCCGTCGCACCACGGTGTCGCACACAGGAAAATAAAAGACCTGCAAGCTCCGCAGCACGTCGTCCACGCTTGTCAGTCGGCTATTTCCGAGTGTGAATCGAGCTTAACGTGGAAAAACCCATGCGCTTTTAATGAGTGTGCCAATTAACATGACTCTGTAACCGTGACGTGTGCCGTTCCATTCCAAACAGATCCTCCAAGAGCCCAATTACTAGCAAACGCATCGGAAACATCATCGAGTTCATGACCTTTGAAGTGCATAAGTATGCGGCGCGGGGTCTCTACGAAGAGCACAAGTTCCTCTTCACGCTCCTGCTGACCTTAAAGATCGACATGCAGAGCAACCGAGTCAAGCATGAGGAGTTCCTCACACTCATTAAAGGTCAGAGGTCAATGGGTCTATTGTCCCTCGGTAACCCTCTCTGTTCCATGTCTGACATTGTCTTTTTGACTTTTTCTTTTTTTCTTAACCACTTAAAGGGGAATACCACTCATTTTCAACACTGAACTATGTCTTTAATACACCTTATAACTGTTGTGTGGAAATAAAAAAAAATGTCACATGACCTCAATCAATTATCCAGTTCTAGGCAACATAGAAGGGGGGGGACCTTTTTCTTATTTCCACACAACAGCTCTAAGGTGTATTAAAGACATAGTTCAATGTTGAAAATGAGTGGTATTCCCCTTTAAACCAGTGGTTCTCAACCACATTTGTCAGTCTGACTCTAGTCCTTGCCTTGAAGAACGGCTTTCATTTCTGTGCTCAGATTATTTTGGTCAGAGTACGTTTACAGTGTTATGGACAATGTTTACAAATCGGACTATGGTGTGTGTGTGTGCGTGTGCATGAGCAGGCATGTGCACAACAGTTCACTCATTAAATATTAGTGTAGGTGATATTTTCCAAAATAATGTTTAGAACTATAGCAAGCTACAGTATTGATAGACGTTGCCTTCTCTTCTCCCCCAGCAAGTCATATGTATTATTTAGTTAGAGGAGAGTGAATTTTACTCAAGGTTCAAGTGAATGTTGAGCGTATTGGCTGCAGTTCACCGAAGCGTAGCCACAAAGTGCTCTTCACTATGGGAATAAAAGCCAAGCCAAAGCAACTGGCAAGACCACAGGCCACTACCAGCACACAGCTTCACCATCTGTCAAGGCAGCACCTGGTGCAGAGACAAAACATTGGACATGGGACTATTTGGTGAATAAAGAGACACATTCTGAAAATTGAATACTGTCTAGAACTTTAAGACAGATAAGCATCCACATTTTATTGAGCTTTGTTTGGTCACTAGCACAGCTTGTTCAATATTATAGTATCGCAGAGATCCAATATCATAGTAACAGATGAAAATTCCCCAACCACACTAGTGTCACTATTTTGGGCACATTTTCAGTGAAAAATAATCATGGTCGAAAAATGTTTCTAAATCTTCTTTTTATTTTTTCAAAAGCTATTTAGCTATTTGTCATATAACTGTGTGTGTGTGTGTGTGTGTGTGTGTGTGTGTGTGTGTGTGTGTGTGTGTGTGTGTGTGTGTGTGTGTGTGTGTGCGTGCGTGTGCGGTGCGCTACTGTATACAGGGGGTGCATCATTGGACCTGAAGGCTTGCCCCCAGAAGCCAGCTAAATGGATCCTGGACATGACTTGGCTCAACCTGGTTGAACTCAGCAAGCTCTGGCAGTTCTCCGATATATTGGACCAGGTACATTAACAAAGCAGACACACACACACACATGGACAAAACGCATGCAGGTAGAGTCGGCCACGGCACACAAGCACACACCCAGCCTAATGACATTCAGATGTGAGCTGTTGCAGTTCTGTTGAGTTCTCTCATTTCCCCAAAGGGTTCTTCATCTAGAAAGGTTTGACATCAATGATCACTGCTGTCAAAAGGCTTTACACAGATGCACACAACGCATGCATGTGTGTGTGTGTGTGTGTGTGTGTGTGTGTGTGTGTGTGTGTGTGTGTGTGTGTGTGTGTGTGTGTGTGTGTGTGTGTGTGTGTGTGTGTGTGTGTGTGTGTGTGTGTGTGTGTGTGTGTGTGTGTGTGTGTGTGTATATACTGTATATGTGTGTGTGTGTGTGTGTGTGTGTGTATATATATATACTGTATATGTGTGTGTGTATGTGTACGTTACTGCTGCAGGCTTTCATCTCTCATTAAGTGTTGTTTACGCCTGTCTCTCCCTCACTCTATTCAACATGTCAATATGATTTCAGCCTCGTGTCACTACATCAAACACAAGCACGCACGGACACGCGCACACACACACACACACACACACACACACACACACACACACACACACACACACACACACACACACACACACACACACACACACACACACATGCCATGGAGGATCACTCACTGGGGCCAGTCAAAAGATGCCTTTGTACATATGAACCCAGAAACTATGATGGACTGGCCCTCTAATATACGCATGAGTGCCCCCCCACGCCCACCCGCGCAGTTGACAGGATGGTGGCTCACAGGGGGGGCCGGCTGCTCTGTACTCTGTGAAATTAGCTTACTACGGAGAATCTTCCAATCAATTACCTTCGGCTGAACTGTGTGTGTGTGTGTGTGTGTGTGTGTGTGTGTGTGTGTGTGTGTGTGTGTGTGTGTGTGTGTGTGTGTGTGTGTGTGTGTGTGTGTGTGTGTGTGTGTGTGCGTGCGTGTGCTAAGCATGTGATTGTGTGTGCATATGGATCTTTGTATGAGAGTGTGTGCAGGAGTAGCTGCTTCCACGTGCATTCATGTGGAGGTGCACATCGTCGCCGCCATGTGGAAACCTTGTATTTCCAAAACGACGTGGAAAAATAAATCTGTGTTTCAATGATTCCAATGTAGTTATTATTTAGCCACAAGCTCTTGCTGATAATTTATTATTGACTCAATATTTATGAAAGCCACAGGCCCACTTAACCACTTTCACGTTCACTTAATCTATTTTCAAAAATAGCAGATCTACAAGCACACAAGGGGTCGCGATGATGTGAGCTCGTAGGCTATTTTTGCCTACGAGTGACACCGTAGTACGGTGAAGTAGGGCTTTCATTTATGACACAAAACACAAAGAGTTGAAAAATGGAGATGCAAGGTTTCTGCTACATATGTGTGTGTGCATGTGTGCATGTCAGCTAGTGAAGATCAGGCAGGAGTGGATTAACACTTATTTGTTTAATTAAATCAGTTGTTCAAGAAGAACCAGGGGAGGAGCCCCCCAGAGGAGACAGACGGAGATAGATCTGGCTGGTCCCCAGCTGTGTGTGTGTGTGTGTGTGTGTGTGTGTGTGTGTGTGTGTGTGTGTGTGTGTGTGTGTGTGTGATCCCCTGCTGTGTGTCTTCTCACTGTGTGTGTGTGTGTGTGTGTGTGTGTGTGTGTGTGTGTGTGTGTGTGTGTGTGTGTGTGTGTGTGTGTGTGTGTGTGTGTGTGTGTGTGTGTGTGTGTGTGTGTGTGTTTCTGGACTTGTGCCTGGACTCATGCTGACATGGACACATGCTGGCACACACACAAACGCGCACAAAATTCAAAGCAAAGCCCGATTTATATATTATTTATATATTAAATATCAGACCTACAGCACAAGCTCACAACGCATCGCATCGTGGCACGTTGTGAGCTTGTAGCTATTTTCAAATAGGCCGATATGTACTGTATGTAGGGTTAAACTGGTGATCCCCACTTTGACAACCATTGCTTTTCAGTACACTGATGCACACACGCCACTACTCAATGCAATATCGTAGCACAAATGAATGTTCTCTGCGAGCGTTCACAGGGGCACTGATGCCATTCAAATGATGTTTGGACGTGATGCGCTATGCTAAGAGATCATGCATCCATCATCATAACCTCAGCACCAATGGTCTTTTCATTGTGATATGGAATCCTTCCCAGGCAATTACCTCTGAGTAATACTCAGGTCAGCAGAATGTAGACCTATTTGAACCTGTGGAGAACGGGGGCCAAACGTAATTCAATTCAATAACTCTCATTCAATTGGCTGCCTACAGAATTGATTTAAAAGTGTAACTCCTCCAAGGTTTAGCCTTCTAATCTTATTTGCCTTGTGTTGTTAGGTAGGTAGGTAGGGGTGTGTGTGTGTGTGTGTGTGTGTGTGTGTGTGTGTGTGTGTGTGTGTGTGTGTGTGTGTGTGTGTGTGTGTGTGTGTGTGTGTGTGTGTGTGTGTGTGTGTGTGTGTGTGTGTGTGTGTGTGTGTGTGTGTGTGCGTGCGTGCGTGCGTGTCTTGTCTAAACTGTCTTGAGAGAGTGAGAGTGAGAATTATTGTAGGGGGGCCATACATTTCCACTTGCACACAAGATATCTCAACATGTACTGGGAGAAATGCCATGCAACTTGATCAAATTGCTCATGCACTCCAGAGGATGAACCCAGAGGATGAACCCCACTGATTTTTGAACACATGTTTATGATGTGCGTGTGCATGACATTGTACCGTATGTCATCGTCTCAGATTAGTCGTAACGAGAAGCAGTGGAAAGCGTGGTTTGACAAGGAGGCTCCAGAGGAGGAGGTGGTGCCCAACTCTTATGACCAGGCTCTGGACTGCTTCAGGCGGCTGCTCCTCATTCGCTCCTGGTGCCCTGACAGGACCATCGCACAGGTAGGAGAACGTGTGTGTGTGGATGACCTGAGGCTTTCATTGTCCGAGTTTGCCCCAATGCCTTCCTTCTACAAAGTGTGTGTGTGTGTGTGTGTGTGTGTGTGTGTGTGTGTGTGTGGGGGGGGGGGGGGGGGTGTACCTTTCAATCCGGGAACCCCTTTTGGGGTAGTTGTTGCCATGTACAGTATATACTGTAGCAGATCTACAAGCTCACAATGCCTCGCAGCGTTTGTAGATCTGCTATTTTCAAATGTTTTGCTTATTTCATATATTATATTATTATTTGGCCAATGTTTGACCAGTCTTTATAGTATACAGTAGTTTGTTAATTACTTTTGATGCAGTAATGGTCTTTTTTTTAGGTATTAAAAATGTCTTAAAAGTCCTTAAATTGTCACTTCACTGTCATCTTGTCACCCCCCCCCCCCCTTCCAATCAAGTGGGGACCCCCCTGGAGGTCCCCACAGGTTGAGAACCACTGCTATGGAGCATCAAAGTTCCATTACGTACTGTAACACTCCCTGAGATTGAATAGTATCTTTGATACCGTGTCACACACACATCCATATTTCATTGTTCTCTCTCTCGCTCTCCCTCCCCTCTTTTCCCCACCTGTCCTCTCCATCAGGCCCGTAAGTACATCATGGAGTCAATGGGGGAGAGATACGCTGAGGGGGTGATGCTGGACTTGGAGAGCACCTGGGAGGAGTCCGATCCCCGCACCCCCCTCATCTGTTTCCTGTCCATGGGTTCCGATCCCACCGATTCCATCATTGCACTGGGAAAGCGGCAGAAGATCGAGACCCGTTACGTTTCAATGGGACAGGGACAAGAAGTCCACTCCCGCAAGCTTCTGCAGCAGACCATGGCTAATGTGAGTCTGTGGTGTGATTTTAAATGGATAGATAAATACCTTTATTGATCTCGCGGGGGGAGTTCAGGCGCCGGAGACAGCCCGGGTTCGAATTCCATGGATGACACAGAAGTTACGGGTTGTATAGCTTTAAGGTTTCAATTCAAAGCAGGAAGTACGTACAGTATTATAAGAATCAGTCTCCAGGATTGTGGTTAATTTAGTTTATAAATGGTAGAAGACCAACACCTATTTTAACACTACGTTCCACCCACAATGGCCACATGTTTTTGCTCAGAAATGTGTGAAAATGTTTCTATATGGTTGCTTCAGTGTAATGCAACAAACTCACAGAGAAAAAAGAAAGTGCAAACATACCCGGCAATAAAAATATATACAGTATATTATATTCAGATTCAGTCACTGATGTACTTACTACTCAGAGCTCTATATATCTTGGCAATAAAAAAAATATGGTCATGATGAGCGCTCGCCTCTCGCTAAGCTACGTTCGCCCCAAATCTATCATAGTATTGTAGAGCATAGTCCCATCCAATACAATTTTAGGTCAACCACTTAAGCATGACTTATAATTTGTCGTACAAAGGTGTCGGGGGACGAAAATAGCCACGTTCCAAGTTGTGAACTTGCTATTTCTGTGGTGCAACACAGACCTACAGTATGCTATGATTGAGAATGTTCACCTAATGACTTGCCCAAAATAGGACTGCCAGGGTTTATTTAACGTGATTAATTTGACTTGTCCCCAGGGTGGCTGGGCCCTGCTCCAGAACTGCCACCTGGGTTTGGACTTCATGGACGAGCTGATGGACACGGTGACGGAGACGGACACGGTCCACGACAGCTTCCGCCTGTGGATAACCACAGAGGTCCACAGACACTTCCCCATCGCGCTCCTGCAGATGTCCATCAAATTCACCAACGAACCACCTCAGGGCCTGAAGGCGGGGCTAAAGAGGACATATGGCGGTGAGGAGGCAAATCAAACATCATTTATTGTAACCTCAGACTGGCGAGCCATTTGTTGAGTGGGCAATCATTGGCGGGGAAATGATTATATATTCTACTGATTTTATAATAGCTACAGTATTTGAGGTCAGCTACTGAAGTCACTTGATATGTAACAGAACATTGTGTGTGTGTGTGTGTGTGTGTGTGTGTGTGTGTGTGTGTGTGTGTGTGTGTGTGTGTGTGTGTGTGTGCGTGTGCGTGCGTGCGTGCGTGCGTGCGTGCGTGCGTGCGTGCGTGCGTGCGTGCGTGCGTGCGTGCGTGTGGGGGTGGGTGGGTGGGTGGGTGGGGGGTGGGTGGGGGTGTGTGTGTGTGTGAATAGGAGATAAGTCATTGATGTGCATGCTGGATAGTGTGTCTGTCTTGTGCGGTCTCAGTCTCCTGGGTTATGTGGAGACACACACAGGCTGATGTTATCGCCTTGAATCGATTGCGTAATCACTGCTTAGAGGGTTCTGTGTGTATACCTGGGGGTAAAAGTCATGAAGGACAAAAGATCTTACGCAACCTTCTCTTCATATTAATTAAATATTATCTAACATCCAGTTTTCCAGCCTCTAACTAGCAGCATATAGATTACTGTTTTTCATTTGGCAGTCAACGTGAACATTCAGTGTTCATATGATTTTTTCCCCCTCAATATGGTAATTGTTTTCAGGAATAACAATCAGGATACATTATACTGTATAATGTATCCTGATTGTTACTAAATTAAGAGAGGAGCAATTATATGAATGATAACGAAAATAATAAGCATTTTGATTTCACCTGATGGTTTCACCAATTGTCATTATGCTAAATCATCTGTATGGCAACGTCTGTGATAACGTCATGGCCAACTCCGTAGCCCCGACACTGCCGACAGTATGCACCACTGAATATACTTCGTAATAGGAAGATTTAAGTTGAATTTAAAGGATTTTTCTTTCACAAAGAGGCCGCTCATTCTTTCACACAGAGGCCGCTCACACCCGGCCTCCAATCGGAAATGAGCGGCTCAATTTGTCTAGCTGAATTGTTAATTTAGTGGTGCATGCCATGCTGCTTGTATGTCCCAACAGGTATAAACCAGGACCTTTTGGATGTCAGTAACATGGTGCAGTGGAAGCCCATGCTGTACGGAGTGGCGTTTCTCCACAGCACCGTGCAGGAGAGGAGGAAGTACGGCCCCCTGGGTTGGAACATCCCATACGAGTTCAACCAGGCAGACTTCAATGCCACTGTCCAGTTTGTCCAGAACCACCTTGATGATATGGACATTAAGAAGGTAGGATTGAAGAGGAAAGCCTCATTTATGATCCGTCACGGCCGCGAACAGCAGACCTGCAAGCTCACAGCTTGCAGGAATGCAATCGTCGGCACGAGACACCGGCGTGCGACAAAGTATGATGAATCAGGCTTTATGGTCACTCAGTTGATATCATTCATATATTCACGGCACCCTTCAAAGTGCATACTGCACATTGCCGGTGGGGCGGTATAGTAGGTGTGAAAAGGAGATGCATACTGTGTAACTCATTAACAGTGCGGTGGGTTGTGAGTGTAGCTCACAACCTCCATCATCTCCGTTCATTTTCTTTCTGAATTTCTCATACATAAATAATGGGATTTTTTTTCATTAAAGCCTTGCTCAGTCTCTGATTTCCATTGGCTGTGGCCCTGTCCCAGTTTAATTAAAGAAGCACTGGCATGTATGATATAGAGAGCCTATATCAGCCAGAGGAACCCTGCTGCCATATGGAAGAAGATTATTTATCATTTTCAGACATGAGGATGCACTGATATTTGCCTAATGAGAGTAATGTCTTTTTCAAACTGTACGAATGCTGTTTGCATATGAATCCCCATCTGCCCAGAGGGCATGTGGAAGAACGTGCTATACAGAATGATACAGAGCACTGAATAGGATCATAATTTAAATACTTGTTGTTCATGAATTATTTTCACGGCCCCCACATCTAGGCCCGATCCGAGGTTGGTCCAGACAGCACTGGCCTAGTCACTCTGCACACACGTCATGCGAAGTCCGGCCCCACTGGCCTCTCCTCTCCTCTCGGCTCCTCTCCTCTCGGCTCCTCTCCTCTCCTCCCTCCCCGCTTTGCTTTGCGGCCCTAATAGTCCATGAGCCAGAGCCCCAAAATTGAGCAATGATTATCGAAAGAGTGGGCAAAACCAAACCTATATTAAATTGTTCATAGGGTCAATACGAGTAAATAAATATATGATAACCTCTCCACAGGAGTAGCTTTTTCATGGTTATCACACATTTTGTTATTTTCCCCATACGTACATGACAGGTGAAAAAATGACTACATTTGAAAAAGAGTTATCATAATGAAACTTCCTGAGTTGATTACTTACATGAAGACAATGATTTATTACAAGTGTTTTGAAATTGTATATTTAAATTAAATATGCAAATTAGGCATTAGGAAAATTTGCCAACATTTGCATAACTTTCCAGAATCAACATTGGAACATTGGACAAAGCCAGAGTCAACATACTTATTTCATTTTTGTTAAAATGTTGGAGTCAAAGGTTTTTAACAAGGGAATATTCAATATCTGGCTCAATTTTGGGGCTCTGGCTCATGGACTAAATGCCTAATTTGCATATTTAAATATACAATTTCAGAAAACTTGTAATACGATAAATCATTGTCTTCATGTAAGTAATCAACTCAGGAAGTTTCAACTCTTTTTTAAATGTTGTCATTTTTTCACCTGTCATGTACGTATGGGGAAAATAACAAAATGTGTGATAACCATGAAAAAGCTACTCCTGTGGAGAGGTAATCATATATTTATTTACTCGTATTGACCCTATGAACAATTTAATATAGGTTTGGTTTTGCCCACTGTTTTGATAATGAAATCTTGTCTGGCTCATAGACTATAACCTCTAGTCCCAACCTCCCAACCTCGGTCATGTGATAAAGAGGTCAGACTTCCTGTATCTGGTTGCTATGGCAACCTGCAGGGTCAGGCTGAGGGTCTGATAGGCAAATCAGAGAATCAATCAAGCCGAGAGTCTTATCACTGATCAGATCACTTTTCAGTCTGGTGTCCTTATTCTTCAGGCATACCTGCCTGAAGAAGGTCACATAATAAAAATATTCCAATAAAATTCTGAGATACTTGCACAGAGTTAGTGGCCCTCATTTATCAATGGAGTGTACAAACCAGCTTATATTTTAGCCTATATTAGTATAAGTGACATTTATCAAGCGATCCTATACAGCCAATCCTAGTTCCCCCAGCCCACCTCGCTGCCTGTCTTGTCCGCGTCTGACGTACACACGCGCGCGCGCGCACACACACACGCGTGTGTACGTCAGACGCGGACATGCACACACATGCACACACACACACACACACACACACACACACACACACACACACACACACACACACACACACACACACACACACACACACACACACACACACACACACACACACACACACGCAAGCTCCTACTTGCAAACCCGAGTGTAGCATTGGCACACTGTAGAAACAGCAGTCTTTGACAAAGTTAATCTTTGTCAAGTACTGTAGCCTACATAAATGACACCAATCTCATCGTCATAAATCATACGTTTGTATATTAATTTAACCCATTACGAGCAGTGCGCATGTATTCCCCCCGCGGGCTGCCGTGCCGCCACGTTAATGAGAGATGGGATATGGAGTGATTGATGAATGAATTATAAACATTAATGGATGAAGGCTGGTGTGTGGGTCATATCTTCGATCTCCCGGTGGCCCAAATAAATCCACAGCGTGAAGAATCCACAGCGTCGGATTTACATCCTTAACCCAGGTTGCACATAACTCCATAGGACACTCTACTGAATATAAGTTTGGAGACCTCACTGTCCATGAAAAGATTAAAGCGGCGTCACCGTGCCGGTCCTGACTCCGAAAATGCTCTCGCATAAGTGCTCGTATATTTTGAAAATAGCAGATCTACTGTATAAACTCACAACGCGTCGCATCTCGCCGTACGCCCATTATTTGGTGTACACCACTTTCATAAATGAGGGCCAGTGAGTGAGTGCGGTTGCTGTTTTTGTTCTGGTCATCCTGATACTGTTCAGCTCCAGCACCTCACCCAGCACCTGTTTTTTTGTTTTACGGATGAGCGGTGGTTTAGTTTACTTTTCTGTTTGACTTACTGTAAGTAAAAATGTGACTACTTCTTCCACCTCTGGCTCTAGGGCGTGTCTTGGAGCACGGTGCGCTACATGATCGGGGAGATCCAGTACGGCGGCCGCGTGACTGACGACTACGACAAGCGTCTGCTCAACACCTTCGCCAAGGTGTGGTTCAGCGAGAACATGTTTGGTCCAGACTTCTACTTCTACAAGGGCTACAGCATTCCTAAGTGCTCCAGTGTGGATCAGTACCTCACATACGTCCAGGTGAGTTGTTCTTTGACTACTTTGACTACTACTAAGTGTGTAAAAAAAACTAAAACTAGCAAAAGTGCTCCTCGGAGCACAGGTCTCCGCCAGGTCAGGTAGGTTATTGTGACCTCCTGGTGGCACTATGATAGGCCAATGTGAAAAGGGTGGCATTTCTTCTTAGGCCTTTCAATCGACACTGCATTCATGATTTGAGGCATTTTGTTCCAAAAATGTGTTTTGCTAAATTAGACCTGCTGGTGGCGCTATAACAGGCCAATGTGAATGTGAAAAGGGGAGCATTTCTTCCTCGGCCTAGTGGGAATCTGCATGCAAAATTTCACGGAAATTGCACACTGCGTTCATGTTTTGAGGCATTTTGTTCAAAACTGACCAATCCTGCAAACTTTGGAAGCCACTGTAAGCCAAATAGGATGGAATATGAAATATTTGGAAAGATCCATCAGAATCACATGACTATGGAGATACAGTGTACCAATTTCCGTGTTTTTTGGACAGAGTCTGAAGGAATAATCTCCAAAAATGTATTTTACGTAAGTCGGCCTCCTGGTGGCGCTGTAAAAAGCAGATGTGAAAAATGCAGTGCAGATGTTTTTCCTTGGCCTCTAGGGAGTGTGCATGCAAAGTTTCACGCAGATTGGTGCAGTTATAGTTTAAAATGCAAATCGGCCTGTTATAGCGCCACCATGAGGCTGATTTGAAAATTTTCAAGCGGCATTTCTTCCTCGGCCTAGTGGGAATGTGCATGTGCAATTTTATGTAAATGGGAAGCTGCGGACCAATCCTGCAAACGTTGGAAGCCAACCTTAGCCAATGAGTGTGCAGTATGGGAAATCGGACAGATCCGGGTTGATCACATGACTATAGAGATACTGTGTACCGATTTGCACAAAGTTTGGTTAAAAGCTGTAGGTGTAAAGGGAAAAAAATGGGTTTTGCAGAAATCGGCCTCCTGGTGGCGCTATGACAGGCCCATGTGAAAAATGTGGGGCAGAGGTTCTGAATTGGCATCCAGGGAGTGGGTGTGCACAGTTTCGCAGCGACTGGGCCAACGGTGCCGGAGATTAGCTGGTAACACATGGACAGGACACACGGACACACGGACACACGGACGGATGCACAGGGGGAAAAACATACTCTCTCGCCATGCCTTTCAGCCTGGCGGAGACTATAATGATGTCAATTGTCAAATCTTTGGTCAAAACAAATCCAATCATTCCAATTAATCTAATTTTATCATTTAGAGTTTTCCCCTGTGAATGACAGAAGACAATTTTTCCAATGTTTTGACCATTTTAATGTATAGTCTGTCACTTTAGAAATGTGCAGATACCCTGTATAGCAGGGGTTCGAACTAATTTTGGGGTGCGGGCCACATTGGTCAAAAGGTGACTTGATGTGGGCCGCAACCAGTTGCGGATGCGCATGCACACTCACACGCATTCAGTTATACAGCATTGTTTTTCAGTCTGTTGTGTCAGTCACTGGTACTACAGTACATCACTTTGAAAAAAAATATTATGAAGAAGAATAGCTACTTTAATTATTGATATTAAAAACAACACGTTTTCACTATAGTGACAGAATTCTTCAAGCAAAATATTTAGATTTAAAGAACAACAGTGGTGTAAAGGCACTAGCTGGCTGGCTGGAATGACCAGCAAAGCCAAGCTGGGCTTTGCTGGTCAGTCCAAAAGAATACTTTAAAGCACTAGAAGACTACATCTATACATTAAACATGTGATGGTGTAGTGGACTAATGCTCAAACTCTCAGCACTGGGTCCCAGACCTACTGTAGTTGAATGTGAAATTATAAACTTCAAAAGTACTGAGTAATGGTGTAGTAATACTCAGTCTTTCAGCAGAGAGTTTCAATTGTCAAGTTTTGCCAGCTAAACTACAAATAAACTAGAAAAAAATAACTAAAAAGCACTAAAAGACAAATTCGGGGTAGAATAGTAAAGTTACATGATGACGCTCTATATGCTGAGTATTTCAACTTTACTAACTGAAGGCTGACATATAAACACTTCAAGAGTACAAAGAGACATATGATGGGAGTGGCTGAGAGATGGTGTCTCAGTGCAGAGATTCCATGTTCAAATCCCAGTCATTCTATGGTTCATTGCTTTTCAACTTTACTAACTGAAGGCTAACATATAAACACTTCATGAGTATGAAGAGACATATTATGGGAGTGGCTGAGAGATGGTGTAGCCGTCTGAAGATCACACTCACAGCATGGAGATGCCATGTTCAAATCCCTGTCATTCTATGGTTCATTGCTTTTCAACTTTACTAACTGAAGGCTGACACATAAACACTTCCAGACTACGAAGAGACATACAATGGGAGTGGTTGAGAGATGGTGTAGCGGTCTAAAGATCAGGCTCTCAGCATAGAGATGCCATGTTCAAATCCCAGGCATTCTATGGTTCTTTGCTTTTCAACTTTACTAACTGAAGGCTGACATATAAACACTTCCAGAGTACGAAGAGACATACGATGGGAGTGGCTGAGAGATGGTGTAGCGGTCTGAAGATCAGACTCTCAACATGGAGATGCCATGTTCAAATCCCAGTCATTCTATGGTTCATTGCTTTTCAACTTTCAACTACTAACTCAAGGCTGACATATAAACACTTCAAGAGTACGAAGAGACATAGGATGGGAGTGGCTGAGCGATGGTGTAGCGGTCTAAAGATCAGACTCAACATGGAGATGCCATGTTCAAATCCCAGTCGTCCCATACTACTGTACAAAGAAATTTTCAAGGCCAAAATACAAAAAAGCAAGTCAAAAGCACGAAGAGACATGTGAAGGGAGTGGCTGAGAGATGGGGTAGTGGTCTGAAGCTCGGACTCTCAGCACAGAGGTTCCATGTTCAAATCCCAGTCGTCCCATACTTCAAAGTTGTAGAACTTTGAAATTTTCAAGGCCAAAAAGCAAGTCAAGAACACGAAGAGACATGTGAAGGGAGTGGCGGAGAGATGGGGTAGTGGTCTAAAGGTCGGACTCTCAGCCAGAGGTTCCATGTTCACATCCCTGTTGTCCCAAACTTCAAAGTTGTAGTACTTTGAAATTTTCAAGGCCAAAATACAAAAAAAGCAAGTTAAAACCACAAAGAGACATGTGAAGGTAGTGGCTGAGAGATGGGGTAGTGGTCTAAAGGGTGGACTCTCAGCCCAGAGGTCCCGTGTTCAAAGCTCAGTCATCCCATACTTCGAAGTTGTAGTACTTTGACCTTTTCAAGGCCAAACAAAAGAGCAAGTCAAAAGCACAAAGAGACGCCTGCTGAGGGCCCAAAGGTGCGTTGGCGCAGTGGTGTGGTGTGCTTGATCGGTTGCCTCTGCTACAGACAGTTGGCAGGTTCAAGTCCCATGCCATCAATGTATTGGAGGACTGTGTACCTCCCCTGTTTCCTGATAGTTAAAGGTTGGGGGTTATGTCTGAAAGAACTCTGCACAACTAAGATTTTACAGAAATAAATGTTGCGTCTCTTTGCCTGACGTACCTCTCACCCTTTGGGCAGAAGCGCAGCAGGGTCATTCTTGGGGATGAAATGGTTCCACTGCCTCAGTGCCTCCGAACAAAGGACCCGTATGGTATCGCTGTTTTGCAAACAGGGCCATCTGGTGGATAAACACTGAAAACACCAAAAACACTAAAAACACCGGAGGCACTCAGAGCCTCTAATGCACGTGGAGGACCTCGATGGCACTGAATGAGTTGGAGTGTCTTTCTGTAAAACCTTATCTGGGCAGAGTTCTTTCAGACATAACCCCCCACCTTTAACTATCAGGAAACAGGGGAGGGACGCAGTCCCCCCAATGGTCCTCCAGTACATTGATGGCATGGGACTTGAACCTGCCAACTGTCTGTAGCAGAGGCAACCGATCAAGACCAAGGTACACCGAACGCTATCACTGCGCCAACGCACCTTTGGGCCTTCAGCAGGTGTCTCTTCATGCTTTTGACTTGCTTTTTTGTATTTTGGCCTTGAAAATGTCAAAGTTCTACAACTTTGAAGTATGGGACGACTGTAGGGGTGTGCCGATACACTAATTTCACGAAACGATACGATACGATATTTGGCTCACAACTTCGATACGATTTCGATACGATACGATACGCACTTTTTTTATTATGAAAATGTATGGAGGAGAAAAAAAGAAAATGCAAACAAATAATTCTGTTTTTGCATTATTCAGACATGCAAACTTGTAGCTTTTCAGCTACAATAGCCGTTTTGAATCCAAATAGTATGACACCTGACCCGAAAAAAAAACATGTTGTCACTCTTTTCACTTCGGGGCCGTTTGCATACCTGATTATTATGATTGTAAAAAAAAAAAACGATATTTTTTTTTCCCAAAACGATACATATCGTCGCGAAAACGTATCGCGATATATCGCGGGACGATATATCGGCACACCCCTAGACGACTGGGATTTGAACACGGAACCTCTGGGCTGAGAGTCTGACCTTTAGACCACTACCCCGTCTCTCAGCCACTCCCTTCACATGTCTCTTTGTGGTTTTGTCTTGCTTTTTTGTATTTTGGCCTTGAAAATGTCAAAGTAGTACAACTTCGAAGTTTGGGACAACAAGGATTTGAACATGGAACCTCTGGGCTTAATTGTTCACAGCACTGCTATCTATTTTTATATTTAATTCTTGTGACAATCCTGATGGTTGTCAGGGTAACTGGTGTGGTTGTCATGGTTACTAACCGTGTTTCAGAATGATTGGAGGGCGGAGTGTGTCATCAGTGGAGATCTGGCCCACCTGGATTGTCCTCTATAAAAGAGGTGGCTGGACTTCACTCTTGTCCTCTCTCTCACCATGAAGCTCACTGGGAGCACTCCAGCCTTTTGGATTTTGGTTGTTAAAGGACAAGACCACTTTGGTAGAGGTTTGGGTTGTGTAGTTACCTTGGCATGATGTAACTCCAAAGGTGAACAAGAAATCTAAAATAATTGCTCCATTGAATAGAAATTGATCATTCAAAATATGCTCCTCATTGACATTGTACGGTAAAACAGCTCTCAAAGTCACTCTTTTAGCACATAAACGAACACAAACAAAGCTGATTCAGTCAATATAGAACATCACCAAACCCAGTACAGTTTGTTTTTTTAATAAAAATGTCAACTTCCTGCTGATTTTACTATTTGAAGATCCAGATCCGCGGATCCAGTCCGGGTTTTTTTACCCGCTTGCAGAGCTGCGGGTCTATTTTCACACTGAGTACAACGCAACAGATTTCCGACATGTATTCGACACTTTTTTTTGCGTGATTGGCTGTCGTTTAAGCCAATGGGATACTTTCCCATACTCTGAACAGGCGGCCTCGTCCTCCCAAGCTATGGGACTAGACACGCCAGAATGTTTTCAGCATTGTCTTCTTCGTTGGTCCAAATAATGATACGGTTGCCAGATTTTTGAGAAAGAAATAAGCAACCAGGTCTGTCATTTTGGTTGCATGAGATGCACGATATAATCGGTAACGTATCGGAATCGTCCGACATCGGCCCTAAAATGCTTTGAATCCTAAATCTTACGTTTATAAACCCTGGAGCTACGCTGGCATGGAAAATGCATTGGAGGACGTAATACTTAACCCACCTTTTTTAGAATTAGGATGGACAGTGAAAATGTTCTTTAGGAGCTTTGAACCTTAAAATCTTTGGTTCATAAACAGTGACGCATCTCTTGAGCCACAGAGACATGAAACATTCAGATGGGAAGGAAATACTTATCCTTTTAGAATTTATATGTACAGTATATAACTACATTGTGGAACTGATATTTTCACTTAAACCCTCTATTCTTAGTAAAGTTGCAACTTTACTTTCCCGCTTGCCTTGTTACCACCTACACCAAATCTCTTCACTAATAATTGTCAATCTACAAGCTCACAACACGTTGACATGTTGTGCGCTTGTAAATCTGTTATTTTTGACGAATGTTTGCCCCCAGAATAGGGATGCTGGGCTTTACTTCTCCCACCACTGCTGAAGAGCATACAAGACAGTAGACAGACAACTAAGAAACCCCAGTGGTGCAGTTAGAGCATACATGGGCAACTAGCGGCCCGGGGGCCACATGCGGCCCCTACCCTCACTTAAAGGGACATTTCACCGATTTTGCAACTAGATCTTCTTTTAATGAAGTTTAGGACTAAAGAAACAAGATCCTGTTTTTTTTTGTGTGTATAATCTGTGTTTTTAGATATCTAGTAATCTTTGAACATCTCGTGACGTTATTTACGTCACGAGAAGTTACGTCATTCCTTTCCGCACTACATGTCTCGACGCGTCTCACACAGACCAGCTCCAAAGACCGCCCCAATGGGGTGTCCGTAACACTTTGTTCAACCTTCTTTCCCCACACGGCCAGTCACTCCCATTAGCTGCGCCCAGCGGGCAACCCCCCTTGCAGAGTGAGACTTTACTTTACCTGAGTTATCTTCTGATAGTTGTACTTGAATGTTGACATGAAATAATAATCCTGTGTAGTGTTTCATAAGCGCAAGCGTGAAAAAATATATACATCGTGGAGTGGCAGCACAGGTAAACAAGCAGCCAGTGTTGCCAGATATTGTGAGAGAAATAAGCAACCAGGTCTATGAAAACAAGCCCAAAAGAAGATAACTAGGCCAAGAGCACTTTACCTAGACATGGGATATTATATATTTGAAAATTGCCGATCTACAAGCTCACAACGCTTCGCGACCCATTGCGAGCTTGTAGATCTGCTATTTACAAAAAAATCTTGAGGGGGAAAAAGTGCAAAATGTGGAATATTTTTTGTCACATATTTGTTAGGGGCTCCCTGGCACAAATTATAATTTCAGATGGGGGTCTGTGGAAAAATACATGAACATGTTTGAGAACCACTGGTTTAAACAACAATCAAAACATTTGGAAACAAGCCCAAATATCAACTACATTTTAGAAAGAAGCCACAGCAGAGCTCTGTCCCCGTAACAAGCAAAATATACCTACACTATAGGTGTTTTTTCATGTTTGTAGCTGGCTGTGATCTTTCACTGAAGAGCATGCAGGGCAATGCTCAAATACACACAACAGTTCTATAGTGGTAAAGACAGGGCTGCCAACATTGGACTGTCAGAATCCAGGAGATTGGTTGGGGGCGTGGCTAGTGGGGGGTCTGGGGGTCCTCACTACCGAAACGAAAGTTTGTCACTACCGGAACGAAAGTTAAATCCGAAAAAATCACTAAGTGTGGAGGCCAAAATTGTCCCCCCAAAAACCTGTTAGGAGTACGTTTCAGGCAATTTAGAGTTGATTGGTAGTACTTTGTACTGACTTATTTGGTCCCTAACATTCATCGAGCTCTGGACTTAGTAAAAAAAACTTTCACCATTGTGTCACTACCGAAACGAAAGTTTGTCACTACCGAAACGAAAGTTAAATCCGAAAAAATCACTAAGTGTGGATGCCAAAATCGTCCCCCCAAAAACCTGTTAGGAGTACGTTTCAGGCAATTTAGAGTTGATTGGTAGTACTTTGTAGTGACCTTTTTTTTTTGTCCCTAAAATTCATCGAGCTCTGGACTTGGTACATTTTTTTTTCACCATTGTGTCACTACCGAAACGAAAGTTTGTCACTACCGAAACGAAAGTTAAATCCGAAAAAATCACTAAGTGTGGAGGCCAAAATCGTCCCCCCAAAAAAACCTTTTGGGAGTACGTTTCAGGCAATTTAGAGTTGATTGGTAGTACTTTGTAGTGACTTTTTTTTTTGGTCCCTAACATCAAAAAAAAAATCACCATTGTGTCACTACCGACGCAATGGTTTCAGGCAATTTAGAGTTGATTGGTAGTACTTTATAGTGACTTTTTTTTTAGGTCCCTAACATTCATCGAGCTCTGGAGCTCTTCACCATTGAAAAAAAGTCACTACAAAGTACTACCATTCAACTCTAAATTGCCTGAACTCTAAATTGTCTCTTTACCGTAACTTTGGTTTCGGTAAAGAGAAAATCGTTTCGGTAAAAAGAAAATTTACTAAGTCCAGAGCTCGATGAATGTTAGGGACGAAAACAAAAGTCACTACAAAGTACTACCATTCAACTCTAAATTGCCTGAAACGTACTCCTAACAGGTTTTTGGCGGGACAATTTACCGAAACTTTGGTTTCGGTAAAGAGAAAATCGTTTCGGTAAAAAAAAAATTATAAGTCCAGAGCTCGATGAATGTTAGGGACGAAAACAAAAGTCACTACAAAGTACTACCATTCAACTCTAAATTGCCTGAAACGTACTCCTAACAGGTTTTTGGGGGGACAATTTACCGAAACTTTCGTTTCGGTAAAGAGAAAATCGTTTCGGTAAAAAGAAAATGTACTAAGTCCAGAGCTCGATGAATGTTAGGGACGAAAAAAAAAGTCACTACAAAGTACTACCATTCAACTCTAAATTGCCTGAAACGTACTCCTAACAGGTTTTTGGGGGGACAATTTACCGAGAGAAAATCGTTTCGGTAAAAAGAAAATTTACTAAGTCCAGAGCTCGATGAATGTTAAGGACAAAAAAAAAGTCACTACAAAGTACTACCATTCAACTCTAAATTGCCTGAAACGTACTCCTAACAGGTTTTTGGGGGGACAATTTACCCCCAATTTACCCCCAAAGAGAAAATCGTTTCGGTAAAAAGAAAATTTACTAAGTCCAGAGCTCGATGAATGTTAGGGACGAAAAAAAAAGTCACTACAAAGTACTACCATTCAACTCTAAATTGCCTGAAACGTACTCCTAACAGGTTTTTGGGGGGACAATTTACAGAGAGAAAATCGTTTCGGTAAAGAGAAAATCGTTTCGGTAAAAAGGAAATTTACTAAGTCCAGAGCTCGATGAATGTTAGGGACGAAAAAAAAAGTCACTACAAAGTACTACCATTCAACTCTAAATTGGCTGAAACGTACTCCTAACAGGTTTTTGGGGGGACAATTTACCGAAACTTTCGTTTAAATTGCCTGAAACGTACTCCTAACAGGTTTTTGGGGGGACAATTTACCGAGAGAAAATCGTTTCGGTAAAAAGAAAATTTACTAAGTCCAGAGCTCGATGAATGTTAGGGACGAAAACAAAAGTCACTACAAAGTACTACCATTCAACTCTGAATTGCCTGAAACGTACTCCTAACAGGTTTTTGGCGGGACAATTTACCGAAACTTTGGTTTCGGTAAAGAGAAAATCGTTTCGGTAAAAAGGAAATTTACTAAGTCCAGAGCTCGATGAATGTTAGGGACGAAAACAAAAGTCACTACAAAGTACTACCATTCAACTCTAAATTGCCTGAAACGTACTCCTAACAGGTTTTTGGGGGGACAATTTACCGAGAGAAAATCGTTTCGGTAAAGAGAAAATCGTTTCGGTAAAAAGAAAATTTACTAAGTCCAGAGCTCGATGAATGTTAGGGACGAAAAAAAAAGTCACTACAAAGTACTACCATTCAACTCTAAATTGCCTGAAACGTACTCCTAACAGGTTTTTGGGGGGACAATTTACCGAAACTTTCGTTTAAATTGCCTGAAACGTACTCCTAACAGGTTTTTGGGGGGACAATTTACCGAGAGAAAATCGTTTCGGTAAAAAGAAAATTTACTAAGTCCAGAGCTCGATGAATGTTAGGGACGAAAACAAAAGTCACTACAAAGTACTACCATTCAACTCTGAATTGCCTGAAACGTACTCCTAACAGGTTTTTGGCGGGACAATTTACCGAAACTTTGGTTTCGGTAAAGAGAAAATCGTTTCGGTAAAAAGGAAATTTACTAAGTCCAGAGCTCGATGAATGTTAGGGACGAAAACAAAAGTCACTACAAAGTACTACCATTCAACTCTAAATTGCCTGAAACGTACTCCTAACAGGTTTTTGGGGGGACAATTTACCGAGAGAAAATCGTTTCGGTAAAAAGAAAATTTACTAAGTCCAGAGCTCGATGAATGTTAGGGACGAAAAAAAAAGTCACTACAAAGTACTACCATTCAACTCTAAATTGCCTGAAACGTACTCCTAACAGGTTTTTGGGGGGACAATTTACCGAAACCTTCGTTTCGGTAAAGAGAAAATCGTTTCGGTAAAAAGAAAATTTACTAAGTCCAGAGCTCGATGAATGTTAGGGACGAAAAAAAAGTCACTACAAAGTACTACCATTCAACTCTAAATTGCCTGAAACGTACTCCTAACAGGTTTTTGGGGGGACAATTTACCGAGAGAAAATCGTTTCGGTAAAAAGAAAATTTACTAAGTCACTACCGAAACGGAAAAAAAAATTCTAAGTCCAGAGCTCGATGAATGTTAGGGACGAAAACAAAAGTCACTACAAAGTACTACCATTCAACTCTAAATTGCCTGAAACGTACTCCTAACAGGTTTTTGGGGGGACAATTTACCGAAACTTTCGTTTCGGTAAAGAGAAAATCGTTTCGGTAAAAACAAAATTTACTAAGTCCAGAGCTCGATGAATGTTAGGGACGAAAAAAAAGTCACTACAAAGTACTACCATTCAACTCTAAATTGCCTGAAACGTACTCCTAACAGGTTTTTGGGGGGACAATTTACCGAGAGAAAATCGTTTCGGTAAAAAGAAAATTTACTAAGTCCAGAGCTCGATGAATGTTAGGGACGAAAAAAAAAAGTCACTACAAAGTACTACCATTCAACTCTAAATTGCCTGAAACATACTCCTAACAGGTTTTTGGGGGGACAATTTACCAAGTTTCGGTAAAGAGAAAATCGTTTCGGTAAAAAGAAAATTTACTAAGTCCAGAGCTCGATGAATGTTAGGGACGAAAAAAAAAGTCACTACAAAGTACTACCATTCAACTCTAAATTGCCTGAAACGTACTCCTAACAGGTTTTTGGGGGGACAATTTACCGAAGTTTCGGTAAAGAGAAAATCGTTTCGGTAAAAAGAAAATTTACTAAATTGCCTGAAACGTACTCCTAACAGGTTTTTTGGGGGAAATTTTTTTTTTTCGTTTCGGTAGTGTCACTACCGAAACGGAAAAAAAATGTCTAAGTCCAGAGCTCGATGAATGTTAGGGACCAAAAAAAAAGTCACTACAAAGTACTACCATTCAACTCTAAATTGCCTGAAACGTACTCCTAACAGGTTTTTGGGGGGACAATTTACCGAAACCTTCGTTTCGGTAAAGAGAAAATCGTTTCGGTAAAAAGAAAATTTACTAAGTCCAGAGCTCGATGAATGTTAGGGACGAAAAAAAAGTCACTACAAAGTACTACCATTCAACTCTAAATTGCCTGAAACGTACTCCTAACAGGTTTTTGGGGGGACAATTTACCGAGAGAAAATCGTTTCGGTAAAAAGAAAATTTACTAAGTCACTACCGAAACGGAAAAAAAAATTCTAAGTCCAGAGCTCGATGAATGTTAGGGACGAAAACAAAAGTCACTACAAAGTACTACCATTCAACTCTAAATTGCCTGAAACGTACTCCTAACAGGTTTTTGGGGGGACAATTTACCGAAACTTTCGTTTCGGTAAAGAGAAAATCGTTTCGGTAAAAACAAAATTTACTAAGTCCAGAGCTCGATGAATGTTAGGGACGAAAAAAAAGTCACTACAAAGTACTACCATTCAACTCTAAATTGCCTGAAACGTACTCCTAACAGGTTTTTGGGGGGACAATTTACCGAGAGAAAATCGTTTCGGTAAAAAGAAAATTTACTAAGTCCAGAGCTCGATGAATGTTAGGGACGAAAAAAAAAAGTCACTACAAAGTACTACCATTCAACTCTAAATTGCCTGAAACATACTCCTAACAGGTTTTTGGGGGGACAATTTACCAAGTTTCGGTAAAGAGAAAATCGTTTCGGTAAAAAGAAAATTTACTAAGTCCAGAGCTCGATGAATGTTAGGGACGAAAAAAAAAGTCACTACAAAGTACTACCATTCAACTCTAAATTGCCTGAAACGTACTCCTAACAGGTTTTTGGGGGGACAATTTACCGAAGTTTCGGTAAAGAGAAAATCGTTTCGGTAAAAAGAAAATTTACTAAATTGCCTGAAACGTACTCCTAACAGGTTTTTTGGGGGAAATTTTTTTTTTTCGTTTCGGTAGTGTCACTACCGAAACGGAAAAAAAATGTCTAAGTCCAGAGCTCGATGAATGTTAGGGACCAAAAAAAAAGTCACAAAAAAGTCACTACCAATCAACTTTAAATTGCCTGAAACGTACTCCTAACATGTTTTTGGGGGAACATTTTTTTTTTCGTCCAGAGCTCGATGAATGTTAGGGACCAAAAACAAAGTCACAAAAAAGTCACTACCAATCAACTTTAAATTGCCTGAAACGTACTCCTAACAGGTTTTTGGGGGAACATTTTTTTTTCCGTTTCGGTAGTGTCACTACCGAAACGGAAAAAAAATGTCTAAGTCCAGAGCTCGATGAATGTTAGGGACCAAAAAAAAAGTCAAGTCACTACCAATCAACTTTAAATTGCCTGAAACGTACTCCTAACAGGTTTTTGGGGGAACAATTTTTTTTTCGTTTCGGTAGTGTCACTACCGAAACGGAAAAAAAAATTCTAAGTCCAGAGCTCGATGAATGTTAGGGACCAAAAAAAAAGTCAAGTCACTACCAATCAACTTTAAATTGCCTGAAACGTACTCCTAACAGGTTTTTGGGGGAACAATTTTTTTTTCGTCCAGAGCTCGATGAATGTTAGGGACCAAAAACAAAGTCACAAAAAAGTCACTACCAATCAACTTTAAATTGCCTGAAACGTACTCCTAACAGGTTTTTGGGGGAACATTTTTTTTCCCGTTTCGGTAGTGTCACTACCGAAACGGAAAAAAAATGTCTAAGTCCAGAGCTCGATGAATGTTAGGGACCAAAAAAAAAGTCAAGTCACTACCAATCAACCTTAAATTGCCTGAAACGTACTCCTAACAGGTTTTTGGGGGAACAATTTTTTTTTCGTTTTGGTAGTGTCACTACCGAAACGGGAAAAAAAATTCTAAGTCCAGAGCTCGATGAATGTTAGGGACCAAAAAAAAAGTCAAGTCACTACCAATCAACTTTAAATTTCCTGAAACGTACTCCTAACAGGTTTTTGGGGGAACAATTTTTTTTCCGTTTCGGTAGTGTCACTACCGAAAGGAAAAAAAAATGTCTAAGTCCAGAGCTCGATGAATGTTAGGGACCAAAAAAAAGTCAAGTCACTACCAATCAACTTTAAATTGCCTGAAACGTACTCCTAACAGGTTTTTGGGGGAACATTTTTTTTTTGTTTCGGTAGTGTCACTACCGAAACGGAAAAAAAATGTCTAAGTCCAGAGCTCGATGAATGTTAGGGACCAAAAAAAAAGTCAAGTCACTACCAATCAACTTTAAATTGCCTGAAACGTACTCCTAACAGGTTTTTGGGGGAACAATTTTTTTTTCGTTTCGGTAGTGTCACTACCGAAACGGAAAAAAAAATTCTAAGTCCAGAGCTCGATGAATGTTAGGGACCAAAAAAAAAGTCACTACCAATCAACTTTAAATTGCCTGAAACGTACTCCTAACAGGTTTTTGGGGGAACAATGTTTTTTTTCCGTTTCGGTAGTGTCACTACCGAAACGGAAAAAAAATGTCTAAGTCCAGAGCTCGATGAATGTTAGGGACGAAAAAAAAGTCACTACAAAGTACTACCATTCAACTCTAAATTGCCTGAAACGTACTCCTAACAGGTTTTTGGGGGGACAATTTACCGAGAGAAAATCGTTTCGGTAAAAAGAAAATTTACTAAGTCACTACCGAAACGGAAAAAAAAATTCTAAGTCCAGAGCTCGATGAATGTTAGGGACGAAAACAAAAGTCACTACAAAGTACTACCATTCAACTCTAAATTGCCTGAAACGTACTCCTAACAGGTTTTTGGGGGGACAATTTACCGAAACTTTCGTTTCGGTAAAGAGAAAATCGTTTCGGTAAAAAGAAAATTTACTAAGTCCAGAGCTCGATGAATGTTAGGGACGAAAAAAAAAGTCACTACAAAGTACTACCATTCAACTCTAAATTGCCTGAAACGTACTCCTAACAGGTTTTTGGGGGGACAATTTACCGAGAGAAAATCGTTTCGGTAAAAAGAAAATTTACTAAGTCCAGAGCTCGATGAATGTTAGGGACGAAAAAAAAAAGTCACTACAAAGTACTACCATTCAACTCTAAATTGCCTGAAACATACTCCTAACAGGTTTTTGGGGGGACAATTTACCAAGTTTCGGTAAAGAGAAAATCGTTTCGGTAAAAAGAAAATTTACTAAGTCCAGAGCTCGATGAATGTTAGGGACGAAAAAAAAAGTCACTACAAAGTACTACCATTCAACTCTAAATTGCCTGAAACGTACTCCTAACAGGTTTTTGGGGGGACAATTTACCGAAGTTTCGGTAAAGAGAAAATCGTTTCGGTAAAAAGAAAATTTACTAAATTGCCTGAAACGTACTCCTAACAGGTTTTTTGGGGGAAATTTTTTTTTTTCGTTTCGGTAGTGTCACTACCGAAACGGAAAAAAAATGTCTAAGTCCAGAGCTCGATGAATGTTAGGGACCAAAAAAAAAGTCACAAAAAAGTCACTACCAATCAACTTTAAATTGCCTGAAACGTACTCCTAACATGTTTTTGGGGGAACATTTTTTTTTTCGTCCAGAGCTCGATGAATGTTAGGGACCAAAAACAAAGTCACAAAAAAGTCACTACCAATCAACTTTAAATTGCCTGAAACGTACTCCTAACAGGTTTTTGGGGGAACATTTTTTTTTCCGTTTCGGTAGTGTCACTACCGAAACGGAAAAAAAATGTCTAAGTCCAGAGCTCGATGAATGTTAGGGACCAAAAAAAAAGTCAAGTCACTACCAATCAACTTTAAATTGCCTGAAACGTACTCCTAACAGGTTTTTGGGGGAACAATTTTTTTTTCGTTTCGGTAGTGTCACTACCGAAACGGAAAAAAAAATTCTAAGTCCAGAGCTCGATGAATGTTAGGGACCAAAAAAAAAGTCAAGTCACTACCAATCAACTTTAAATTGCCTGAAACGTACTCCTAACAGGTTTTTGGGGGAACAATTTTTTTTTCGTCCAGAGCTCGATGAATGTTAGGGACCAAAAACAAAGTCACAAAAAAGTCACTACCAATCAACTTTAAATTGCCTGAAACGTACTCCTAACAGGTTTTTGGGGGAACATTTCTTTTTCCGTTTCGGTAGTGTCACTACCGAAACGGAAAAAAAATGTCTAAGTCCAGAGCTCGATGAATGTTAGGGACCAAAAAAAAAGTCAAGTCACTACCAATCAACCTTAAATTGCCTGAAACGTACTCCTAACAGGTTTTTGGGGGAACAATTTTTTTTTCGTTTTGGTAGTGTCACTACCGAAACGGGAAAAAAAATTCTAAGTCCAGAGCTCGATGAATGTTAGGGACCAAAAAAAAAGTCAAGTCACTACCAATCAACTTTAAATTTCCTGAAACGTACTCCTAACAGGTTTTTGGGGGAACAATTTTTTTTCCGTTTCGGTAGTGTCACTACCGAAAGGAAAAAAAAATGTCTAAGTCCAGAGCTCGATGAATGTTAGGGACCAAAAAAAAGTCAAGTCACTACCAATCAACTTTAAATTGCCTGAAACGTACTCCTAACAGGTTTTTGGGGGAACATTTTTTTTTTGTTTCGGTAGTGTCACTACCGAAACGGAAAAAAAATGTCTAAGTCCAGAGCTCGATGAATGTTAGGGACCAAAAAAAAAGTCAAGTCACTACCAATCAACTTTAAATTGCCTGAAACGTACTCCTAACAGGTTTTTGGGGGAACAATTTTTTTTTCGTTTCGGTAGTGTCACTACCGAAACGGAAAAAAAAATTCTAAGTCCAGAGCTCGATGAATGTTAGGGACCAAAAAAAAAGTCACAAAAAAGTCACTACCAATCAACTTTAAATTGCCTGAAACGTACTCCTAACAGGTTTTTGGGGGAACAATGTTTTTTTTCCGTTTCGGTAGTGTCACTACCGAAACGGAAAAAAAATGTCTAAGTCCAGAGCTCGATGAATGTTAGGGACCAAAAAAAAAGTCAAGTCACTACCAATCAACTTTAAATTGCCTGAAACGTACTCCTAACAGGTTTTTGGGGGAACAATTTTTTTTTCGTTTCGGTAGTGTCACTACCGAAACGGAAAAAAAAATTCTAAGTCCAGAGCTCGATGAATGTTAGGGACCAAAAAAAAAGTCAAGTCACTACCAATCAACTTTAAATTGCCTGAAACGTACTCCTAACAGGTTTTTGGGGGAACAATTTTTTTTTCGTCCAGAGCTCGATGAATGTTAGGGACCAAAAACAAAGTCACAAAAAAGTCACTACCAATCAACTTTAAATTGCCTGAAACGTACTCCTAACAGGTTTTTGGGGGAACATTTCTTTTTCCGTTTCGGTAGTGTCACTACCGAAACGGAAAAAAAATGTCTAAGTCCAGAGCTCGATGAATGTTAGGGACCAAAAAAAAAGTCAAGTCACTACCAATCAACCTTAAATTGCCTGAAACGTACTCCTAACAGGTTTTTGGGGGAACAATTTTTTTTTCGTTTTGGTAGTGTCACTACCGAAACGGGAAAAAAAATTCTAAGTCCAGAGCTCGATGAATGTTAGGGACCAAAAAAAAAGTCAAGTCACTACCAATCAACTTTAAATTTCCTGAAACGTACTCCTAACAGGTTTTTGGGGGAACAATTTTTTTTCCGTTTCGGTAGTGTCACTACCGAAAGGAAAAAAAAATGTCTAAGTCCAGAGCTCGATGAATGTTAGGGACCAAAAAAAAGTCAAGTCACTACCAATCAACTTTAAATTGCCTGAAACGTACTCCTAACAGGTTTTTGGGGGAACATTTTTTTTTTGTTTCGGTAGTGTCACTACCGAAACGGAAAAAAAATGTCTAAGTCCAGAGCTCGATGAATGTTAGGGACCAAAAAAAAAGTCAAGTCACTACCAATCAACTTTAAATTGCCTGAAACGTACTCCTAACAGGTTTTTGGGGGAACAATTTTTTTTTCGTTTCGGTAGTGTCACTACCGAAACGGAAAAAAAAATTCTAAGTCCAGAGCTCGATGAATGTTAGGGACCAAAAAAAAAGTCACAAAAAAGTCACTACCAATCAACTTTAAATTGCCTGAAACGTACTCCTAACAGGTTTTTGGGGGAACAATGTTTTTTTTCCGTTTCGGTAGTGTCACTACCGAAACGGAAAAAAAATGTCTAAGTCCAGAGCTCGATGAATGTTAGGGACCAAAAAAAAAGTCAAGTCACTACCAATCAACTTTAAATTGCCTGAAACGTACTCCTAACAGGTTTTTGGGGGAACAATTTTTTTTTCGTTTCGGTAGTGTCACTACCGAAACGGAAAAAAAAATTCTAAGTCCAGAGCTCGATGAATGTTAGGGACCAAAAAAAAAGTCAAGTCACTACCAATCAACTTTAAATTGCCTGAAACGTACTCCTAACAGGTTTTTGGGGGAACAATTTTTTTTTCGTCCAGAGCTCGATGAATGTTAGGGACCAAAAAAAAAGTCACAAAAAAGTCACTACCAATCAACTTTAAATTGCCTGAAACGTACTCCTAACAGGTTTTTGGGGGAACAATTTTTTTTTCGTCCAGAGCTCGATGAATGTTAGGGACCAAAAATAAAGTCACAAAAAAGTCACTACCAATCAACTTTAAATTGCCTGAAACGTACTCCTAACAGGTTTTTGGGGGAACATTTTTTTTTCCGTTTCGGTAGTGTCACTACCGAAACGGAAAAAAAATGTCTAAGTCCAGAGCTCGATGAATGTTAGGGACCAAAAAAAAAGTCAAGTCACTACCAATCAACCTTAAATTGCCTGAAACGTACTCCTAACAGGTTTTTGGGGGAACAATTTTTTTTTCGTTTTGGTAGTGTCACTACCGAAACGGGAAAAAAAATTCTAAGTCCAGAGCTCGATGAATGTTAGGGACCAAAAAAAAAGTCAAGTCACTACCAATCAACTTTAAATTGCCTGAAACGTACTCCTAACAGGTTTTTGGGGGAACAATTTTTTTTTTGTTTCGGTAGTGTCACTACCGAAACGGAAAAAAAATGTCTAAGTCCAGAGCTCGATGAATGTTAGGGACCAAAAAAAAAGTCAAGTCACTACCAATCAACTTTAAATTGCCTGAAACGTACTCCTAACAGGTTTTTGGGGGAACAATTTTTTTTTTGTTTCGGTAGTGTCACTACCGAAACGGAAAAAAAATGTCTAAGTCCAGAGCTCGATGAATGTTAGGGACCAAAAAAAAAGTCAAGTCACTACCAATCAACTTTAAATTGCCTGAAACGTACTCCTAACAGGTTTTTGGGGGAACAATTTTTTTTTCGTTTCGGTAGTGTCACTACCGAAACGGAAAAAAAAATTCTAAGTCCAGAGCTCGATGAATGTTAGGGACCAAAAAAAAAGTCACAAAAAAGTCACTACCAATCAACTTTAAATTGCCTGAAACGTACTCCTAACAGGTTTTTGGGGGAACAATGTTTTTTTTCGTTTCGGTAGTGTCACTACCGAAACGGAAAAAAAAATTCTAAGTCCAGAGCTCGATGAATGTTAGGGACCAAAAAAAAAGTCACAAAAAAGTCACTACAAAGTACTACCATTCAACTCTAAATTGCCTGAAACGTACTCCTAACAGGTTTTTGGGGGGACAATTTACCGAAACTTTTGTTTGGGTAAAGAGAAAATCGTTTCGGTAAAAAGAAAATTTACTAAGTCCAGAGCTCGATGAATGTTAGGGACGGAAAAAAAAGTCACTACAAAGTACTACCATTCAACTCAAGAGAAACATCTCTCTGTTTCCTTTCAATGAAAGTGTAAATCTGGGTTCAGACTCAGTCAGAGTAAACGTTTTCTAACAGATGGTTTTAAACAACCTAAATCTCAGTCGTGTCATAATGAACCCTTTCCCTGATCATCAGAGGGTGTATCTAGTAGATCCAGTCATTCTGTCAGGGGTAGAGGTGTTTGCTGTGGATTTTCATCTTTTGACCTGTCACCTCTCGCTTTAACTTTAAATATAACCTCGAAATCCTAATTAATGTGAAAGGCCTGGTGGTGCAAGAGTAAAGCATAGGCTTCACAAGCGGATGGTTGTGGGTTTGAATCTTGGTCAGGGAAGATCTCAATTTTCGGTCTTTTTAAGGCGAGAACCATGGATGAAGCCCGCCTCCCTCCTCACGCCCTCTTTTAGCTCCGGTAGGAGAGGGAGGAGCATGGAGGGAGCCCACCTCCAGGGGGAGGAGCTTAATAAATGTACATATTAATTATAGATTTTTATTTTAGTATTTTATGGCCACTGTTTTTTTTCACATGAATTTGTTTGAGACATTTTTTTATTGTTTTTTTTCATCACCAGTTTGTATTGACCACAGCTCCATTGTTTTTTTGTTGTATTACCCTTTTAGTTTTTATTTAGTAGTTGTTTTGAGTGAGCTTTGAACCTCGAACCTTTAGTTTGTGAACCTTTGATTTATCTTTTAAGCCACGCTGGCATGGAAAGCACAATTGGGAACGTCATCCTTAACCCGCCTTTAGGGTTAGGGTCAGAATTTAGATGGACAGTGAAAATGTTCTTCAGGAGCCTTGAACCCCAAACCTTCTACTTTCAGACCCTGTGTTTAACTCTTGAGCCACGCTGGCATGGAAAGTAGAATTGGGAACGTCATCCTTAACCCGCCTTTTAGAATTTAGATGGACAGTGAAAATGTTCTTCAGGAGCCTTGAACCCCAAACCTTCTACTTTCAGACCCTGTGTTTAACTCTTGAGCCACGCTGGCATGGAAAGTACAATTGGGAACGTCATCCTTAACCCGCCTTTTAGAATTTAGATGGACAGTGAAAATGTTCTTCAGGAGCCTTGAACCCCAAACCTTCTACTTTTAGACCCTGTGATTAACTCTTGAGCCACGCTGGCATGGAAAGTACATTTGGGAACGTCATGCTTAGCCCGCCTTTTAGAATTTAGATGGACAGTGAAAATGTTATTCAGGAGCCTTGAACCCCAAACCTTCTACTTTCAGACCTTGTGTATAACTCTTGAGCCACGCTGGCATGGAAAGTACAATTGGGAACGTCATCCTTAGCCCGCCTTTTAGAATTTAGATGGACAGTGAAAATGTTCTTCAGGAGCCTTGAACCCCAAACCTTCTGCTTTCAGACCCTGTGTTTATCTCTTGAGCCACGCTGGCATGGAAGTTACAATTGGGAACGTCATCCTTCAACCGCCTTTTAGAATTTAGATGGCCAGTGAAAATGTTCTTCAGGAGCTTTGAACCCCAAACCTTCTGCTTTCAGACCCTGTGTTTATCTCTTGAGCCACACACGTATGGATAAAATAAAAGAGAACGTAATACTTAAACCACCTTTTAGAAGTTAGATGGACAGTGAAAATGTGCTCCAGGAGTTTCGAACCTTTAACCTTCGGTTTATAAACCGCAGAGTTTTCTCTTGAGCCATGGTACCAAAACGAAGTTAAATCCGAAAAAATCACTAAGTGTGGAGGCCAAAATTGTTCCCCCAAAAACCTGTTAGGAGTACGTTTCAGGCAATTTAAAGTTGATTGGCAGTACTTTGTAGTGACTTTTTTTTTGGTCCCTAACATTCATTGAGCTCTGGACTTAATAATTTTTTTTTCGTTTCGGTAGTGACACCATTGTGTCACTACCGAAACGAAGTTAAATCCGAAAAAATCACTAAGTGTGGAGGCCAAAATTGTTCCCCCAAAAACCTGTTAGGAGTACTGTAGTTTTGATCATCTCAAACTAAGGAATTTATAAATGACAAAAAGGGTATGCCTTTTTTATGACATTAAGAAACATCTCTCTGTTTGCTTTCAATGAAAGTGTAAATCTGGGTTCAGACTCAGTCACGTTTTCTAACAGATTGTTTTAAACAACCTAAATCTCAGTTGTGTCATAATGAACCCTTTCCCTGATCATCAGAGGGTGTATCTAGTAGATTCAGTCATTCTGTCAGGGGTAGAGGTGTTTGCTGTGGATTTTCATCTTTTGACCCGTCACCTCTTGTTTTAACTTTAAATATGACCTCCAAATCCTGATTAGTGTGAAAGGCCTGGTGGTGCAAGTGAAAAGCAAAGGCTTCACACACGGAAGGTTGTGGGTTTGAATCTTGGTCAGGGAAGATCTCAATTTTCGGTCTTTTTAAGGCGAGAAGCATGGATGTAGCCTGCCTCCCTCCTCACGCCCTCTTTTAGCTCCGGTAGGAGAGGGAGGAGCATGAGGGAGCCCACCTCCAGGGGGAGGAGCTTAAGAATCCGGTAGGAGAGGGAGGAACATGGAGGGAGCCCACCCCCAGGGGGAGGAGCTTAAGAAATTTACATATTATGCAATTTTTTTTTTTGTGATTTTATGAGCTCTGTTTTTTCACATTAAGTTGTTTGAGTTTTTTTTTATTGTTTAGTGTTTTTTTATTGTTTAGTGTTTTTTTTTCCATCACCAGTTTTTGTATTGATCACAGTTTCATTTTAGTTGTTTTACCCTTTTAGTTTTTATTTAGTTGTTTGAGTTGTTTTGAGTGAGCTTTGATCCAGGAACCCTGGGATTATGAACTACGTATTTATCTTTTAAGCCACGCTGGCATATAAACTACAATTCGGAACGTCATGCTTAACCCACCATATAGAATTTAGATGGACAGTGAAAATGTTCTTCAGGAGGTTCGAACCCCAAACCTTCTGCTCTCAGATCCTGAATTTATCTCTTGAGCCACACAGGTATATATGATACAAAGAGAACGTAATACTTAACCCACCACATAGAATTTAGATGGACAGTGAAAATGTTCTGCAGGAGGTTTGAACCCCAAACCTTGTGCTCTCAGACGCTCTATTTATCTCTTGAGCCACACAGGTATATATGATACAAAGAGAACGTAATATTTAAACCACCTTTTGGAATTTAGATGGACAGAGAAAATGTTCTTCATGAGCCTTGAACCCCAATTCTTCTGCTTTCAGAACCTGTATTTATCTCTTGAGCCACACAGGTTTTGCAATCTAAATGGAAACGTAATAGTTAAACCACCTTATAGAATTTAGATGGACAGTGAAAATGTGCTCCAGGAGTTTCAAACTCTAGACCTTCGGTTTATAAACCCCAGAGTTTTCTCTTAAGCCGTGGTGGCATGAAAGATGCAACTGAGAACATACTTAACCCACCTTTTCAGGATTTAGATGGACAATGAAGATGTTCTATGGGAGCTTTGAATCCTAAATCTTACGTTTATTGATATTTTAACTTCACCACTTAGACCCTCTATTCTTAGTAAAGTTGCAACTTTACTTGGACCGCTTGGCTTTTTCCCATCTACACCACTGCTTCCACCACTGCTGAAGAGCATGCAAGACAGTAGACAACTAAGAAACAGTGGTGGAAAAAGTACTCACATTTTTTACTTGTATCACTACCCTAAAGTAAAAGTCAGGAATTCAAAAGTATTGGCATCAAAATGTACTGTATGTGTGTAAAGTGCAGAAGTCCCATTTCAAGTTTTCAAAATGCATCAAAATCTTTTGAAAATAACAGATCTACAAGCTCACAATGCGTCGCGATTTGTCAAACATAACCTTATACAATTCTTTAGTCTTTTTTTGAGACTTTTTCCCCATTGTTTATTAATTTTACAGCTGTTAATGTGTTTTTTTCATGGTTTTATGGTTTGATTTCATGACAGTTTTAGTTTTTTATTGAGTCATTTGAACCAGCTTTTTTAATCACACCAGTTAGATTTCAGTTATTTGTTGAGTTTGAGCTTTGAACCTAGAACCTTCGGTTTATAAACCCTTGACATTATGTCTTGTGCCACACTGGCACAGAAAATGGAAGTGAGAACGAAATACTTAACCTAGTAGAATTTAGATGGAGAATGAAAGTGTGCCTAAAAATATGACTTTATTTTAAAATATAAAATCTAAATAGATTTTATTAGCAATATCTCTAGATGTATTTTTTTTTGGCAGATTTTGTCTCATTGAGCGGGACATAATGCAGAGAAAACATGTTTTCTAAAAACCATCACTGCCCTAGTTAGACAGAGTTCTTACAGACATAACCCCCCACATTTAACTATCAGGAAACAGGGGAGGGACGCAGTCCCCCCGATGGTCCTCCAGTACGTTGATGATATGGTACTTGAACCTGCCAACTGTCTGTAGCAGAGGCAACCGATCAAGCACACCACACCACTACACCAACACACCTTTGGGCCCTCAGCAGGTGTCTCTTCGTGCTTTTGACTTGCTCTTTTGTTTGGCCTTGAAAATGTCAAAGTACTACAACTTTGAAGTATTGGATGACTGGGCTTTGAAGATGGAACCTCTGGGCTGAGAGTCCGACCTTTAGACCACTACCCCATCTCTCAGCCACTCCCATCGTATATCTCTTCGTAGTCTGGAAGTGTTTATATGTCAGCCTTCAGTTAGTAAAGTTGAAAAGCAATGAATCATAGAATGACTGGAATTTGAACATGTTATCTCCATGCTGAGAGTCTGATCTTTAGACCGCTACACCATCTCTCAGCCACTCCCATCATATGTCTCTTCGTACTCTTGACGTTTTTATAGTGTAAGACACTGTAAGACAAATAGGATGGAATATGAAATATTGGACAGATCCATCAGAATCACATGACTATGGTGATACTGTGTACCAATTTGCGTTTTTTTTCGACAGAATCTGAAGGAATAATCTCCAAAAATGTATTTTACATAAGTCGGCCTCCTGGTGGCGCTGTAAAAAGCATATGTGAAAAATGCAGTGCAGATGTTTTTCCTTGGCCTCTAGGGAGTGTGCATGCAAAGTTTCACGCAGATCGGTGCAATTATAGTTAAAAATGCAAATCGGCCTGTTATAGCGCCACCATGAGGCTGATTTGAAAATGTTCAAGTGGCGTTTCTTTCTCGGCCTAGTGGGAATGTACGTGTGCAATTGTATGGAAATGGCAAGCGGCGTTCATGATTTGAGGCAGTTTGTTCAAAACGGACCAATCCTGCAAACTTTGGAAGCCAACCTTAGCCAATGAGGATGGAATATGGGAAATCGGACAGATCCGGGTTGATCACATGACTATAGAGATACTGTGTACCGATTTGCACAACGTTTGATTAAAAGCTGTAGGTGTAATGGGAAAAAATGGGTTTTGCACAAATCGGCCTCCTGGTGGCGCTATGACAGGCCCATGTGAAAATGTGGGGCAGAGGTTCTGAATAGGCATCCAGGGAGTGGGTGTACACAGTTTCGCAGTGACCGGGCCAACGGTGCCGGAGATTAGCTGGTAACACACGGACAGGACACACGGACACACGGACACACGGACGGACAGGGGGAAAAACATACTTTCTCGCCATGCCTTTCGGCCTGGCGGAGATAATTATAGCAATATACATTTTTACTACATGAACGAATCGATGAACCACTTCTTTTTTTCCTTTTGTTTTTTCAACAGTGTTTTTCAAAAATAGTGAAATCGCCGATCCACAAGTAGATCAGATATTTTCACTATTTCTTTTATTTTTTTTATTTTTTTTACACATTTGCCTATAATAACATGGCCAAAATAGGGATTGATTATTAATAGATTATGTGATTAAATTATTGATATATTTCTTTTTTTATATCATCCATTAAATATATTAGTTTGATTAACTGTTGCACCCCTAAAATAAAGTGCCCCTACTCGTGAGGAGTGCAGTATGGTATAGTGTTGTGGGAAGAAATTGTAAACATGGCTTTTTATAAAATAGCATAGTAATATAAACGTGTGTGTGTGTGCGCGCGCGTGCACGCTGTAGCCGCTGGAGCAGTTTCATTAGAGCTAGTTTCATTGTGATGGATGGTCAAAGCTACCGGGCTCCGCAGGCTTGTGTGGCTCTGCACCGCCTCTCAAATAGAGAATGACAAACCAAGCCTTAGAGAACACACACACACACACACACTCACACACACGCACACACACACACACACACACACACACACACACACACACACACACACACACACACACACACACACACACACACACACACACACACACACACACATGATCACACGAATACACACACTCACACGAATACACACACACACACACACACACCCGTATGCATGCACTCTCACATGAATACACACCCACGTGCGTATGGGAGAACGTGCGCACACACACACACACACACAGTGCGATTTGAACTGCTGTGTGTGTGTGTGTGTGTGTGTGTGTGTGTGTGTGTGTGTGTGTGTGTGTGTGTGTGTGTGTGTGTGTGTGTGTGTGTGTGTGTGTGTGTGTGTGGGTGTGTGTGTGTGTGTGTGTGCGTGAGAGTGCATGTGCATGTGCATGTGCATGTGCATGTGCATGTGCATGTGCATGTGCATGTGCATGTGCATGTGCATGTGCATGTGCATGTGCATGTGCATGTGCATCCCCACATACTGTATCTGTACGATGAAGTGAAATGCAGACCGGTGGGAAAGGCACTCTACTCTTTAAGATAGAATAAATGAGCACGGCGCAGAAACAAACAGCCTGCATTATTATTCCCTCCCTCCCCCCTGACACATTGCATTTTGTGTCTGTGCTGATGCTTGGCTCTATCTGAACCTATATTGTGATGAATGTTTGGAGGATAAGCTAAGCCAACGAAGGCATTAATCAGGCCGGTCTATTGTCGCTGCACACTACAAACTGCTGTCCATCATTTAACAATCGAGCCAGTGGCACGTAAGCAAAGCAGTCACATTCTGTGTCTGCCAGGAGGGATATAATTGGGTCCAGTGGTGGACAGTAGCTAAGTGCATTTACTTGAGTATTGTACTTAGGTGTCTGTTCTTGAGTATTGAGTATTTGGACGCTCACTCACTCACTAACTCACTCATTTCATGTTTTTACGTTTTTATCCTGATTAATTGCTGTCATTTCTTCACCAAAGAGTAGAATTTGACTGGAGAATATGATTTTTTATATGATATATGATTCTTTTATATACAGTAGATTATTTAGAAAACAGGGGTTTTCTCAGCATCATGTCCCCGCTCAACAAAAAATCACACCCTGTGTGAAGGAAGCGGTGCCTTTGGGGCGGGCCTTAACTCATTTCAGTTCGTCCCTATTGGTGGGCTGAGTCCACTTACCAAATTTGTACTTGGTAGCATGCTGCATACTGGAATGATGGCTGTTTAAGCCAATGGGCAGACAGAGGGGGCGGGGCTTAAGTAATGACAGTTAGTCCCTATTGCTGGCTTTAGTCCATGTACAAAATTTGTACTCCATAGCATGCTGCGAACTTGAGTTATGGCTGTTTGAAGGCCAGCCAATGGGAAGACAGAGGGGGCGGGGCTTCAGCAATTCATGCTGGTCCCTATTGGTGGTCTAAGTCCACATACCAAATGTGGACTTGGTGGCATGCTGAAAACTGGAGTTATAGCTGTTTAAAATCCTGTGCTCATCCCGTGCTCATACGGGCGCTGGGGGTCCCTGGACCCCTCTTTGATGACTTCATCAATTCATGCTCGTGCCTATTGGTGGTCTAAGTCCACATACCAAATGTGGACTTGGTGGCATATTGCAAACTGGAGTTATAGCTGTTTAAAATCCCGTGCTCATCCCGTGCTCATACGGGCGCTGGGGGTCCCTGGACCCCTCTTTGATAACGTCATCAATTCATGCTCGTCCCTATTGGTGGTCTAAGTCCACATACCAAATTTGGACTTGGTGGCATGCTGCAAACTTATAGCTGTTTGCTTCTTTGCCGTGCTCATCCCGTGCTCAAACAAACGGCCCGTGCTCAAACAAACGGACACGCAGACAGAGTCAAACGTAGAGCGGTTGGCACCGCTAAAAATATATCTAGAGATACAGTATATCTATCTCTAGAATCTATTTTCATTGGATATTTTGATATAAAGTAAAAACATTTTTTTCTTATTATTATTCACTTCAGTGGATAAAATATTCAATATTTCTTAATTTTTATGTGGTTACACCATTTGGTAGTTACACCATTTTTCAGGCACATTCTGTAGTTTTCACAGTACAAATTGTGCAAATGTCTTTTCAAATGACATGACTACAACATTTGCATTTTAACAAACCTGATACATGCCTTTTTGTCATTTTGCCACTGACCCTAATACCAGTAATACACCCATTACTAGTAATCCAGCCATTAATACCAGTAATCCATCCATTGATGCCACTAATACATTCATTGATACACTAATACATCCGTTAATACGAGTAATCCCCCCCATTACCAGTAATCCATCTATTGGTACCAGTAGTACAGTACATCCATCGATACTACTAATACGTCCATTAATACCACTAGTAAATCCTTTGATACCAGTAATTCCCCAATCACCAGTAATACATCCATTCATTGATACCATTAATACATCAATGGTCTTACCTGCTGCTCTAAAATGATTTGTACCACAGACTACCGGTGTAGCTCATTTCATACAAACTGGCAGTCGCATGCATGCTGCTGTTTTTTGCTAATTGCAGTTTCATATGACCTGTCACTCATGCTGAGGTTTCTTGGTATCCATGGACTGAGCTGAAGCAGCATCAAATCAAAGCTTTCACAGGGGAAATACATGGAAACACTGCAAACTTATTGCTCGCATAACATGTAATTATTCTGGGTTCCACGCAGAGTTACCTCTGAGTGACTCCATACATTCATCTCTCTGAATAATTCAATAAGTCTTGCTGTCTTCGTTCCTTTCGGGTCAGGGCGGGTGCTCACAGAGTCGTTGAACAAATTACGTTTTCGTTTAGCACAGCTGCCTGGACAGGTTATTGTGTTCAGCTAATGAAGAGTTTGCTTTGGTAAACCACATGGGCACAATTTTCAAATGTCTCACCCAATCTGAATTTCATCAATCATGGCTTTAACCAGACATGACCCCAATTTGCAAAAATACTAAATGAAAAGAGCAAGTTAAAATTCCCACAATAACAAGTTTTTTTTCTCAGTGGACGTCATTGAGGAACTTGATGGTTAATTATTTCAAGACATCCTTAGTGTGTCATGATTCTGAATGGCATGGGTACTGATATTTGCCTGTGAATGGGCTCACAAAATAAAGACTTGCAGGCATCGCCGGCATTATTCAAAAGATATTTGGTTCTCAGTTTCATCCCATGCTTCATTACAACAACTTGGGCTCTGGGTAAAACTTGATTAGACATGCCTAAAAAAGCTTTATTGTCAGTCATCTGAGATACTTGGCAGTATCAGGTTCCACATTTCAGAGACAACTTCTCACAAACGGTTCCCTAACTAAATTCATCCAGCTCATTGAGATTCAAATTCTTGTTCAAGGGCACATTCAGAGGCATTTGTTGCAAGCATCTAATTTGTTGTTTCTGCAGTCATATTAGAGCAGGGGTTCCCAAACAATGGGTCAGGACCCATTTTTGGTCACAGACTATTTTTTATGGGTCATGAGTAAAGTTCCTACAATACGTTTTCAATTATTATTTCAAAAGATTTTTCAGAACAACATTTTTTTTAAAGAATTTCAGAAACTAGAGGTTCAGGCTTCTATCGGTTGGATCAGCAGTTCTGGACAACTGGATATCTATATGCCTATATATGGACATATTGGTCGGATCGGTGGTTCTGGACAACTACTTATCCGAACGACTTGACGGCGGGCACCAACTCCCTTGAGCCCTTGTCGATGTGAGCGCTGAGTTAGAATTCGGTCGGACCCATATGGGGCATAGCAGTGGCGGCCATGTTATGGTGCCACAAATCAAAAGCCCATTCATCAAATGTTTTATGGTCATGATTCCCCAGGACCCTGGTTGGCTTGGCTCCAGGCTTAAAATAATGAATATAAATATTTTTTGAAATCTCTATGGGAAAAATGAATGAGCTTTCGATTTGTGGAACCACTAAATGGCTTCCACTGCTATGCCCTTAGAGTCGGATCTGTGGCTCTGGACAACCGGATATCCATACATGCCTATATATGGGGGTATCGGGTTTGTTTATGATTATGTCTTCAGTCATAATGTTATGTCTAAACGGGAAAATAGCCGATCTACAAGCTCACAATGTGTCACATACATCACAACACATATTTTTCACTAGTTTTTAAATAGGGCTTAAGTGGTTAATTCATAATGTATTGTTGTAAGTATCTTTTGGGTCTGGAGCTGAAAGGTTTGGGAACCACTGTACTGTACTAGAAGTTCTAAACATTAAGGTTCAGTGATCAAACGTGAATCTTTTGCTCCTGCAGGGCCTACCAGCCTATGACACCCCAGAGGTGTTTGGTCTCCATCCCAACGCTGACATTACCTACCAGAGTAAGCTGGCTAAGGACGTGCTGGACACCATCCTTAGTATTCAACCCAAAGACAGCTCCTCAGGAGGAGGGGAGACCAGGGAGGCTGTGGTGTCCAGGCTGGCTGATGATATGCTGGAGAAACTGCCACCCGACTATGTACCGTTTGAGGTATGGTACTGTACTGTATGTGTTTATGTGTCTGTCCAAATCAGAGTGTGAAGAGAAAGGAGGAAAAATGATACAAAAAACTAAACACATTTTTAAAGGACATTTTTGATTCTATGACCTACGGTTTAAGGCCAAAACGTAAAACGGACTGGTGGTGTATAGAGCCACCAAGAATCAAGTAGGTTTTACTTGTCACTAAGTACAAGCAGCGAGCGAAAGGTTGTTGGGACATACTCTGCCATCGATTTTTGCTAAACATAATAATATATTAAAGCAAGGGTTAGGTAATAATAATTATAATAAATAAAACATGAAAATAAAGATAATAAATATCTATATTAAAAAAATTAATAAAGATAATAAATATCAATATGAAAGATTTGGGGTGGATTGCCTTCCTCGGCCTACTGCCATTGTGCACAAAATGTTTAGCGCTGATACAGACAGACAGGCAGACAGAGGTGCAGAGAAAGACATTTCCTTGTACAGTATGTGCAAATATACTTGATGAAATAAAGAATACAAATTCTGGTTCTGGTTCTGTATTGCGATGAGTAACAAAATGCTTCCCAATCAGGTTAGAGACCGTCTCCACAAGATGGGCCCATTCCAGCCCATGAACATCTTCCTCCGGCAGGAGATTGACCGCATGCAGCGGGTCATCGTCCTGGTACGCAACACCCTGACCGACCTCAAGCTGGCCATCGATGGGACCATCATCATGAGTGAGAATCTCCGTGACGCCCTGGACTGCATGTACGACGCACGCATCCCAGCTCGCTGGAAGAAGGTACGTCAAGGAAACGTTATCTGTAACTGGTTGAACCGCAGAGAAGCTTAACCAGATGAAACCCTCCGTGTGTCCCTATTCTGGGCTAAAATATCTTGTTGTGGTCAGTAAATATCTGCTCTGAATGTATGGTTTAGCTGTAAGTTTGGTTTTAGTGCTACTACGCCATTTTCTTTCAGGGAAAGTGAATAGCAGATTAAAAATATTATCTCAGTGTGACAGAATTTATAAAAAAATCTCAAACTGTGTGATCATAACAGGTGTTTGTAGTGTGATTTAGCATCCAAGTGCCTTGCTCACAAAATCAAATGCTCTAAATTACAGCGTGCATATTATTTTTTATAAGTTTCTGATGTCAAATAGGTCATAATAGACCTATTTGGTCATAGCAGTATCAGCCAGTCAGTCTCTAGTACATTAGCTCATACAGATGGGTATTCTTCATTTGTGTTTTTCTGTATTTGTTTAATTCAATAGAATTGCATCCACAGTGTACATTTCACTGATAGAGGAAAATAGCTTTCCGGTTTACTTGACAAACGTCACTGTTGAAAGAGAGGCAGCAAAACAAGAAAGAGATATGAGTCTGTATGTTTTTTTTCTCTCTCTGTGGCTTGTATTTTAATATTTGTGTTGGCATTCAAGGAATGCACTCACAAACATTACATTATTGGAATAATGTGTGCTTGGTTTGCGCACACGGGAAATCCAGGGCCACGGTTCATATTTTTGTTGAACTTCATATTTTTTGTTTCTGGTCTGGTCTTTCATTATCATCCCGTCCTTTACGTTATCTTGTCATGCTGTCCCTTGTCTCTGTCTGTTCCTTTCCATTGTGCTTGGATTGTGCTGTTTTGGCTAAGCTTTGCTCCAGTGGAGCCGGTCCGCGTCACATCCTGTTGTATATTCTACTCAGATCAGCATGGATCATGGAACAGCTTTCTTTGTTGGGCACTCTTTTGTTTATATTTTGCTTTTTTGTTGTTGTTCTCGTTCATTTCAGGCATCGTGGGCCTCCAGCACCTTGGGATTCTGGTTTACAGAGCTGCTGGAGCGGAACCGGCAGTTCCAGTCCTGGATCTTTGAGGGTCGACCCAACTGTTTTTGGATGACAGGCTTCTTCAACCCACAGGGGTTCCTGACAGCAATGAGACAGGTAACATACCACCCAGCTATTTAGCTCCCACTGGGGAGGGCACCAGATGGCACGGCACACAGACAAATGCGTGCTTGCTTGTATATATTTCCCTCTGCTTCTTGGCATTCTGTATATACATTGGCATAGAGTTCTGCTCTAGATGAAAGGGAGAATGGGAACTCATTTATTCATGAAGTTACACAGAGAGACAAAGGCTTTGTGTTTCTGTTTTATTGTATACCGGTGTTCATTGTTATCCAGCATAACAGCTTGATTGCTTTTTCTGTCCATGTTTCTTGAAGGTTCTTCCAGGTCAATCACTCATTGTAGAAACCCTTTCCTCTCAAATGGCTTTACGCTAAGGTCGTCTATGTGTTCCGCTCCAAGGCATAAAGCACTAACATTAGCTTTACAAAGTGACAGAAAAACAAAAATGTCAGCCTCATGAATAAAATCAAATCAAATCCCTATGGGAGGAGGGAAAAACCTTTTCTGTTGTCAGTTGCTGCAACTTGAAATAAATGTAAACCATTGACCAGTTTATCCTTTTGTAACTCTTGAGGGTGTACAAATGTAACCAAATGGACCAGCAAGGTCCATTTGGTTCCATTTGTAAACTCTAAAGCACAATGCGTACTCCACCAAATCGGTTCGTCTGGTCCATAACTACAACATGTGTATTGGTCAAAGACGTCCCACATTGTTTCCACATGAATTCAGCCCAGCTTAAAGTTCATTCTGTCAGCAGTGAAGCCAGTGAAAAGCAGTGGTAGTTTGGAAGAGACACAAGCCAACGTCCAGGAGGCTACAAACACCTCTAGCTTCCTGGAAGTTGGCTCCAAACGCCTCTGAAATCTCTAGTCTAGTGACCATTCATAAACACAACCTATCACTGGAAAGGGCAAAACCTCCACACAGTACCTCCATCACACATTCCCCACAGTGCGTCACGGTGGGGATCTGTGTCATTTCAGATTTCTTTGGCTATTCAAAAATAGCCGATATACAAGCTCATAGCGTGGCACCGAGTGCCGTGCTATGAGCTTGTAGAAAAATTGTGAACATTTAGCAAATCTTTGATATATTTTTAAAGCGAACATTTGTGACTCAAATCGTTGCTTCTGGAAGGTCCCTGCTGGAACAACATATCTTGAGATGGGGGTCCGCGGCCAAATACAGGCTACCTCGACATGAAAACGTTTGAGAACCACTGATATAGAAACATAGGTTTTTCAGAAAACTGCTAGGATTTAGAAGACATTTTGTATAGATTCGGCCTCAGGGCTTAAAGGGCTAAGATGTGGTGTGGTCTCTCTCCTCATAGGAGATCACTCGAGCCAACAGGGGCTGCGCTCTGGACCGCATGGTGCTGTGCAACGAGGTGACCAGGTGGATGAAGGACGACATCACCCAGCCCCCCATAGAGGGGGTGTACGTCTACGGCCTCTACCTGGAGGGGGCCGGCTGGGACCGGCGCAGCTGTAAACTGATCGACTCCAAGCCCAAGGTCCTCTTTGAGATGATGCCCGTGATCCGGATGTACGCCGAGAACAATGGTGAGGACTTGGAAAGACGGATTTGGGAGAGAAAGGATGCTACGTTTTGTGTGTGTGTGTGTGTGTGTGTGTGTGTGTGTGTGTGTGTGTGTGTGTGTGTGTGTGTGTGTGTGTGTGTGTGTGTGTGTGTGAGAGAGAGAGAGAGAGAGAGAGATGGTGAGAGAGAAGGAGCCAATAATTCTTTCATACTGTTTTTCTTTATTTTTTACTTTAGGGGCATGTACTGTAGATCAGATTTTAGGGTTCTCTCTCTCATTCTCTGCCTCCCTCCCAGCCCCCGCTCACATTCACATCCAATCAGAATCAATGGATATTAACATTTAAATGTCAGGCAGACTAAGCATTATTTATTTTGTCTGGGAGTGGATTACCAGCAGTGTGTATCATCACAAATTTTGTTCTGGTTGAGACCAGAGCGGACCAAGACCGGCCGCCTAAAGCTTTTTATGCCCATAAGACAAGTCTGACAACAGTGTTTGACTGAGAAAAATAATAGACTCTCAACTAAAACAAGTGTCATTGTGGTTTGTGTCAACACTTTTGTTTGTTGGAGATTGGTACGTTTGTTTTTACTTGATATGAACAGGCATGAAGCTCTGGGAAAGAATTAGACACAATAAATGCACGTGCCTTTATGTATTTTGTGTGGGTGCATGTGCACAGGCGCTATACAGTATGCGCTTTTATGCAAGCACACAAGCCCACACACAAGACTCCATTAATGAGATTACTTCCATGACTGTGTTATAGCTCAGAGGACTGCCTGGAAAAGGATTATTAGTTTTCTAGCGAACAACATTGTTAGTTAGCCTACCAGAGGGGATTTCTTTTGAGTGGAGCCCTTGGTTTCAGTCCATTCAGTTGTAACTCAAGGAGTGGCATCAAGGGACCAGACAGTCACAAGCCTTGTAATCACAGTGTTTCCCACACAGTGCTCATTATAAGGCTCTTCAAGAGGGTCTGGCGTGGTTGTGGAGAATCACTCCAATAGCTCTCAAGCATGTTGGGACTGACTCAGTGAATCCACATTAACTGACAACATTATCTCTCTTGCCAATTTAAAGACAGATGTTTCTATTTCTGCAATGAGATATTATTCCACTTACAATGAAGCTGGAAACACTGCCAGCTCTGTGGTAATCATCATATTCCTGATTTCACTGCAATGGTTTTATTTTCCAGTCTGTGCAGCGACTTTATGTAAATTCTTGCGTTGCAGGTGTAAAGGATGCCCGCCTGTATTCCTGCCCCATTTACAAGAAGCCAGTTAGAATGGACATGAATTACATCGCAGCTGTTGACCTGAGGACCTCTCTTCCACCAGACTACTGGATCCTGCGCGGTGTGGCCCTCCTCTGTGACGTCAAATGATCTGCTCTTTTGTCTCTCAAAATGACGTGTCGTACAAATTGGTGAACTCTTGAGTCTTGCCACATCAAAGGAGGAAATAGTTCAGAATGTACTGTGGATCTGTATTTCTTAAACCAGTGATTCAAATTGCTCAATGCACTTTTTTTTTCTTTTTTCTTTGTTTATTACTGTAACCCCACAGTTACACAACCTTAACCACTGAACCACTTAAAAACGAAATCATTTTCGAAAGATTTTCTAAATTGTTCGAATTTTACATTTTTAATAAAATTGGGATGGCAGGGTTAAAGGGCGGGAGCTAAACCGCTAAACTGACGGGACTCCTCGGGGTCCCTGTCCCGTCTCAGCTCCTGGGGCTGGAGGAGGACGCCCTGCGAGGGTCTTTTTTCTGCCGAGGCCGGGGCCGGACTGGGCTTACCGGAGCTACCACCGGGACCCGGTTACCTGCTTAGCTTAGCGTCTAGTAGCCGTAGCGTCGCTAAGCGAAATAAATGGTGCCCGTTTTGTAGTGCGGGTGGCGACATCAAAGAAAACAAGCGCTCCTTTTTAAATCCGACAGATTTTCCAATTGTACTGTAACATATATATATGTATACACCTATAAAGTTTGAATCTATTTAAACAAACAAAAACTCAAACGTGACTCTGTTTTGATTTGCTATTATACTGATGATGTCCGTATCATGTTGGTATCATGGTTAGTGGTTTACACAGCCGTCAACTGGTCCTGATGCTCAAAAACTAGCATTAGAACCTCCTAACACTCTACTAATCAGGACATTGAAATAATTTCTCCTTCCTCTCTGGCTCTAAATAGACAGTACACCATGGTAGAATATTTGATCATGGTGACTAATAAACTGAAAGAAATCTTAACAATGTCAGAGTGCACAGCCTGGGCATCGAGAAAGGCAGGTAAACCTGGCTGCCCAGAGAGAACCGGCTGTGCTCTCACTGCAGTCAAGAAGTGGTGGAGACAAAGCTTCACTTCTTGACTACATTGTTTATGTCTTAGTTTTTTTGTTTCTATACAAAGAACAAAGAACAAAAAATGTACTGTGACTTCAAAACTGAAAACCGAACTTAAATATCTGTGTACTGTTAAACCCCTAATATCTAAACAAGATAAGATTTGGTTGACAAAGTTTGCATCAAGCTCTAGTTAGCAGAGATCTTTTTTCTTGTTCATTCTGTCGGGCAAAAACCTTACATGTCCAAAACCGTTCGTAAAAAAAAAATTGCCAATCTACAAGCTATGCGTTTATTTTCCCTACTTTTGTGCGACACTCTTGTATGATGAAGAAGAAAACATTTAAAAAGTTGAAATACAGTACTGTATGGAGGTTTCTGCCCGACAGCAACGATATATTAAACACTTGTGATATTTATTTAATTATCAACGAGGTAAATGCCAATGACCACTCCCCACATGACTGAAATACCTACAAATTTTAATGAATAAGTCTTTACAAAAAAACAATGGCATCATTGAGACATCAAAACACTTTTTTGGTAATATTTGCTTTTCTTACAAAACCATTGCACAATACCGTACACACTGTAGTGCTACCCTGTACACAGACCTGGGGTGGGTTTCCCCAAATTAAAATCTTCCCCCTAAAAGTCAATTTATCCTTTTGACTCACAATGATTACATTCACACAGGACCAGACTGCCTGTTTTTTCAAATCACTCTGATCCGATCATCTCAGGGCTACCTAAATAGAAAGGTTAATAATGTGGTTTCTCCCAGTTTAAACAGAACCCAACCAATATATTGGCCATTATCTGACTTTTTTGACAACATCTGTATTTGAAATTATGCAGCTGATGTATCCCTATCCTTACACAGTAGGTGAACATAATGTGCCCGGGTAGCTCAGTTGGGAGCGCCACTCAGCGTATGAGTAGCACGACTAACTAAGACGTGCAGTAAGTACTGGGAACTGATGGTAGGTGTTGCACTCTACCTCAGTCATTTTCAGTTTATTTGTCAATTTTTCTTTGCAAATAAATAGTCACATTTACTTTCGTTATTTTCGCTTAAAGTAAAATATTCTCCAATAGAAACAATCACATCTAAGGTTTTCAAATTGATTAGAAACCTTTGCATGTTTTGACAAAATATCTGTCTAAATCAGGATCGGCATCAGTCAGGTCAGCTAGTTTAGACAGGGAGGAGATCAGATGTGAGTATAAAACTCACATATTTGCCACCTACTGTAGTGCTGCACATCAGAATAATCTGAGCCATTTAAAGGACCATGCCGGTCTAAATACATCATATACGCCATTGTTCATCATTATGCATCATCTACGTAATGGTTTACTCACAGCTTCAGCTATATCTTACAGTACACAAACCATTTTGCCATTAATTGCTTCAGTCTTGGAGGTTGTCGTTGCCGTACATTTGTTTACATTTTGTCCAAAGTCGTTAAAACGCTACGGAACATGACTTAATTGAGTCTTTAGCTAAACAAAACTGCATGGTTAATAAGTCATGGACATTTTTTTTGTTTGTACAGTATATCAATCTTTTCTCCAGGAACTACTTTCGGCTAGACCTTTCAAATCAACCTGTAAAGGCATTCATTTATTTTTTTTGTATGGACAACAATGGAAATGAATCCTGGACTTTATTGAGTTTTATCCTCAAATTGTATTAATCTGTGGTTAGTCTCGCGTGGCCAGACCCACAATTTTCAAATGCTTCTGTTCATACAGTCTGGAGCACGGAAGCTCTGAAAGTGATGAATCGATTAAGCGGATGTGAAGCCTCCTCCCCACTTCCGTTTCGTCTTTACAGTCACGCAAATGTATCCTAATATAAATCAAAATCATCTAAGCATATATAGCTAGCTGCTTAGCAGAAATTTAAAGATATTTTTGAATATATTTTCGTAAATGAAGAACAGATGCCAGCTTCCTGCCTCAGGAGGTGTAGTTCCAGACTCTATATAGCATTGGGAGATTGTGGAATAGTTGTGAGACTAATCTGTCTTTTCAAACAAACTATGGATGTAATGAACATAACGTTCACCAAAAAACAATCACACGGTTATTTGGTGTATAGAATTACCATGTCTCAAGCTTGTTTAAGTCCCTGCAAGGTGATTTTCACACTATACTGGAATGAATTGAAACTAGAAAAGTGCACTCCTCAGAGCGCAGACACCCTCCAGGCCGGGTCGGCTACCCAGGACTACTGTACTGTATGTTGCGACATGTAATAGCACCACCATGAGGCCGATTTGAAACATTTGGGGTACATCTTCCTTGGCCTACTGTGAGTGAGCAGAAAAAGTTTCGCGCCAACCAGACACTGTGTTCATGATTTCTGGCATTTTGTGGAAAATGGGCCACTCCCGCAAACTTTGGTAGGCAATCGTAACCAATCGGATATGACAAATCTGATGTCTTGATCACATTTGATAATGTGTACTGATTTGTGTGAGGTTTAGACAAAATCTGTAGGAGTAGTGCAAAAATCCGCCTCACTACTAGCACTAACAGACCAATTTGAAAAATGTGGGGTGGAGATTCTAAGTTTCATGCCAATCGGTCCAGGGGATCGGTCCAGCGGTGCCCGAGATTAGCTGTTCACAGACGGACGGACTCACAGGAGCGAAAACATAATCGCTCGCCTTTGGCCGTTCCGGCCTGGCGGGGATAAATATAGGCTTCCTCAAAGACAAAAACAAACCACGGCAT